>NW_026645647.1:0-210000 GCF_949987535.1 Balaenoptera acutorostrata
CAATTCATCATTTTTCCACGCCTTTTTCTTTTCTGTTAAAAGAAAAAAGAAAAAAAGTGTGAGTATAATATACCTCTTCAAAGTTTCTTTTTGGAAGGTGGCACTCTAGAATTTTTTGGTCGGTTTTCGACCTCAGTATTTTTTGGAGGGCCGGTGTGATTTACAGACCTGCAATTGGTGAATATTTAGTGACCTCTGCAGTGGGATTAAAGCTGCTGTTGTGGGAAACGGCCACTAGGATGCAGCATTTCTCCATTCCCAAATCTGGGTACTAGGGCAGCAGAGCCGTTCTGGAAGTTGTTTGCCTAGGTTTTAAATCTGGATGGAATGTGCCAGGAAAACCCCCCATAAGTTTATGTCTCATTACTCCTAGTTCGTTGTTTTCATGTTTTCAATTGGGGTAATGGTTAGAATGTTGCTTGTCCAAGGTGTACACACTCTGGTTCATCTACATATTCTATATACCTATTTATGTAGAGATCCTCTTCCCGTGTAAATTATTACAGAGTGTTCCGTAATCCTTCCTTGCTATATGGTCGGTCTTTTTGATATATGTAGATAATATGTATTTGTATACATATGGTAATGCTAATCTTCATTTATCCATCCCCCCCACCTTTCCTTTTAGATAAGCATAGTTTTTTTTAATAAGTCTGTGATTGACTTTCTCTGTGGAAATATGTTGATTTGTGTCAGTTCTTAGATAACGCCTATAAGTGATATCATAGGATATAGGACTTTTGCTTTCCGACTTACCTCATGTTCTGTGATTATCTCCAAGATCATCTATGGTGCCTCAAAGAGCAGTGTTTCATTGTTTTCCATGGCTAGTATTCATTGTGTACATGGACCACTTCTTCTTTATCCTTTCATCTGTTGATGGACATTGTGGTTGCTTCACTGTCTTGTCTATTGTGAATAAGGCTGCAGTGCAGCTTTTGCAGCCCGGGTCTTCTTCATTCTGGTCTTCTCAGGTGAGAGGCCCATGGGTGCGCCTGCTGGATTGAATGGTACCTCAATTTTTCCTTTGAAACGCAGCTCCTTTCTGTTCTCATTATTGGTAGTTAACCCCTTTACATCTCACCAGCAGCTGGAGGGTACACATTTCTCTAAAACCTCTTCAGCATTTATTGTTTGTAGACTTTTTGCCAATGGTCAGTCGACTGGTGTGAGTTGAAAACTTTTTGTAGATTAGATTGCATGAGTCTAATACTTCCTGAGGTTGAGCTTTTGTCCATTTTCCTGTTTTAAAAAAGAGAGTGAGGAAAACTTACCTCTTCATACTACCTTCTTGAAAATTTTGCCTGTTTTGAATTGTTTGTATCCATTCCCTACCTCAGCACAATTTTGAGGGCAGGTGTCCTTTACAGCCCTGAGTCCTTGTGAATGGTAAGTGACCATTAGCTGTGGGTTAAAAGCTGCTCTTGCGGGATTCGGCCACAAGGCGGCAGCATTTCTCCTTTACCAAATCTGGTTACTAGGGCAACAGAGCCTTACTGGAAGTGGTGTTCTAGGTTGTAAATTAGAATGGAATGTGCGAGGAAAAAGCCCTTTAAGTTTATGTCTCATTACTTCTTGTTGGTATTTTTAACTTAATTTTTATTTTTTATCACAGCAAGCTTGATTACAAGGTTTTGTTTGTTCTAGGTGTGCAAGATGGGGTTCTTTCACACATATACATATATCTATTCTTCTTCGGATCCTTGTCCCACGTAGGTTATGACACAATGTTGAGTAGTCTTCTCTTGGTATTGCGTAGGTCTTTGGTGATTATATATTTCACATGTGTTTGTATCTCTCTGTTAACCTCAATATGGTAATGTATCCAATCCTCACACCTTTCCATTTGGTGAACCCTAAGTTATTTTAATGAATCTATGATAGTGTTTCTCCGTGGAAATATCTCTGTTTGTATCATTTTTTAGGTAACACCTATATGTGATATGATAGGATATGTGTCTTTCGCTTTCTCACTTACTCCAAGTTGCGTGATTACTTCTAGGCTCATCTATGGTGCTGCAAATGGCATTGTTTCATTTTTTCACTAGCTCATAGTCCATCTGTACAGGTAGCAGTTCTTCTTTGTCCACCCATCTGTCGGTGGACTTTTTGGTTACTTCCATATCTTGGCTATTGTAATACTATGCCATGCAGATTTGCGTGCCTGTGTCCTTCCAATTCTGTCTTCTTAGTTTATAGGTCCAGGAATAGGTCTGCTGGATCCTATGGTAGCTCAATGTTTACCTTTTAAAGGCACCTCTATTCTGTTCTCCTTAGTGGCTCTTTCCAGGTTAGGTCCCACTTAAAGTGGAGGGTATGTATTTCTTCCCAGCACCCTCAGCATTTATTCTTTGTAGTTTTTGCGGATGGTTATTCTGAGTGGTGTGAGCTGATACCTCTTTGTGGTTGAATTTGCATGTGTCTCATAATGCGTTGAAATTGAGCTTTAAGACATGCCCTTTTTATTTTTCCAGCTGTGATTAGAGCTTATTTCTTCAATGTGTTTTCTTAAAGTATGTGTCACCCTTGGCAATATTTTGGCCATTATCTCCCTCAAGACATTTTGAGGGCAGGTTTCATTTACAGCCCTGCAGTACTTGTTCATATGAAGTGACCATTAGCTCAGGCTTTAAACCTGCTTTTGCAGGTAACGGCCAGAGAGCGGCAGCCTTTCTACGTTCCCCTTGCTGGTACTAGGGAAACAGACCTACCGGCCAGTGGTGTTCTTCGGTTATAAATTCGAGTGCAATGTGCCCGGATAAACCCACAAATGTTGATGTCTCCTTGCTTTTGTTTGTTTTTAAATTTAATTTATATTTATTATTAGAGTAATATTCCATTGTGTACGTGGACCACTTCTTCTTGGTGCATTCCTCGGTTGATGGACATTTTCATTGCTTCCGAGTGCTGGCTACGGTAAATCTTGCTGGCGTACAGGTTTGCCAGCCTGGGACTTTTTGATTCTCATTTTCTCAGGTGATAGGCCAAGCAGTGGTTGTGATTGATTGACTGGTAGCTCAATGTTTCCCTTTTCAAACCACCTACATTGTGTTTTCATTAGTGGCTCTTTACATGCCCCCCCCTTACAACCGAGGGTACGCATTTCTCCACCCTCCCTTCACCGTTTATTTTTTGCAGCATTTTTCCTAATGGCCATTCGGACTGCTGTGGGCGGATAGGTTTTTTTTTAATATGGGTATGCATGTCATTAACATTTTTAAAATTCATCATATTCCTACGCCTTTTTCTTTTCTCTTAAAAGAAAAAACCGTGAGTACAATATAGCTCTTGAAATTGTCTTCTTCGAAGGTTGCCCTCTTCTGAATTTTTGGGTCGATTTTTGACCCCAGAAATTTTCTGGAGGGCCGGTGTCATTTACAGAACTGCAAGTTGGTGAAAATTTAGTGACCTTTTGCAGTGGGTTCAAAGCTGCTGTTGTGGGAAACGGCCACAAGGAGGTAGCATTTCTCCATTCCCCAATCTGGGTACTAGGGCAACAGAGCCTTTCTGGAAGTCATTGCCCTAGGTTGTAAATTAGAATGGAATTTGCCAGGAGAAATCCCCATAAGTTTATGTCTCATTACTTCTTCTTGGTTTTTAAAATTTTTTTAATCTGGGTAAAGTTTAGAATATTGTTTGTCCTAGGTGTACACAATCTGGTCCATGTGTACATTATGCATGTCTATTAATGTACAGATCCTCTTCCCATGTAAAATATGACAGTGTTCCGTCGACCTCCCTGGCTATGTGTTCGGTCTTTTTGATACATGTATATAATATGTATTTGTATATGTATAGTAACACTGATCTTCATTTCTCAATTCCCCCCTCCTTTCCTTTTAGATGAGCATAGTTTGTTTTCTAAGCCTGTGAGTGTCTTTCTCTTTGCAAATATGTTCATCTGTGTCAGTTATTAGATAATGCCCTAAGTGATAATATAGGCTATAGGTCTTTTGCTTTCCGACCTGCTTCATGTTTTGTGATTATCTCCAGGCTCACGTATGGTGCCTCAAAGAGCAGTGCTTCCACGTTTTCCATGGCTCATATTGAATTGTGTACATGGACCACTTCTTCTTGGTGCATTCCTCTGTTGATGGACATTTTCGTTGCTTCCAAGTGTTGCCTATGGTAAATATTGCTGGAGTGCAGGATTGCCAGCCTGTGATTTTTGATTTTCATTTTCTCAGGTGATAGACCCAGCAGTGGGTATGATTGATTGACTGGTATGGTAGCTCAACGTTTACCTTTTCAAGGCACCTGAATTGTGCTTTCATTAGTGGCTCTTACCACGTCCCCCTTAGAATCGAGGGTACGCCTTTCTCCACAATCACGTCAGCATTTATTGTTTGCAGCATTTTTGTTGATGGCCATTCTGACTGGTGTGAGCTGATAGGTTTTTGTAATTTGGGTTTACATGTCTGTAAAAATTCCTACAATTCATCATTTTTCCACGCCTTTTTCTTTTCTGTTAAAAGAAAAAAGAAAAAAAGTGTGAGTATAATATACCTCTTCAAAGTTTCTTTTTGGAAGGTGGCACTCTAGAATTTTTTGGTCGATTTTCGACCTCAGTATTTTTTGGAGGGCCGGTGTGATTTACAGACCTGCAATTGGTGAATATTTAGTGACCTTTGCAGTGGGATTAAAGCTGCTGTTGTGGGAAACGGCCACTAGGATGCAGCATTTCTCCATTCCCAAATCTGGGTACTAGGGCAGCAGAGCCGTTCTGGAAGTTGTTTGCCTAGGTTTTAATTCGGGATGGAATGTGCCAGGAAAACCCCCCATAAGTTTATGTCTCATTACTCCTAGTTCGTTGTTTTCATGTTTTCAATTGGGGTAATGGTTAGAATGTTGCTTGTCCAAGGTGTACACACTCTGGTTCATCTACATATTCTATATACCTATTTATGTAGAGATCCTCTTCCCGTGTAAATTATTACAGAGTGTTCCGTAATCCTTCCTTGCTATATGGTCGGTCTTTTTGATATATGTAGATAATATGTATTTGTATACATATGGTAACGCTAATCTTCATTTATCCATCCCCCCCACCTTTCCTTTTAGATAAGCATAGTTTTTTTAATAAGTCTGTGATTGACTTTCTCTGTGGAAATATGTTGATTTGTGTCAGTTCTTAGATAACGCCTATAAGTGATATCATAGGATATAGGACTTTTGCTTTCCGACTTACCTCATGTTCTGTGATTATCTCCAAGATCATCTATGGTGCCTCAAAGAGCAGTGTTTCATTGTTTTCCATGGCTAGTATTCATTGTGTACATGGACCACTTCTTCTTTATCCTTTCATCTGTTGATGGACATTGTGGTTGCTTCACTGTCTTGTCTATTGTGAATAAGGCTGCAGTGCAGCTTTTGCAGCCCGGGTCTTCTTCATTCTGGTCTTCTCAGGTGAGAGGCCCATGGGTGCGCCTGCTGGATTGAATGGTACCTCAATTTTTCCTTTTAAACGCAGCTCCTTTCTGTTCTCATTATTGGTAGTTAACCCCTTTACATCTCACCAGCAGCTGGAGGGTACACATTTCTCTAAAACCTCTTCAGCATTTATTGTTTGTAGACTTTTTGCCAATGGTCAGTCGACTGGTGTGAGTTGAAAACTTTATGTAGATTAGATTGCATGAGTCTAATACTTCCTGAGGTTGAGCTTTTGTCCATTTTCCTGTTTTAAAAAAGAGAGTGAGGAAAACTTACCTCTTCATACTACCTTCTTGAAAATTTTGCCTGTTTTGAATTGTTTGTATCCATTCCCTACCTCAGCACAATTTTGAGGGCAGGTGTCCTTTACAGCCCTGAGTCCTTGTGAATGGTAAGTGACCATTAGCTGTGGGTTAAAAGCTGCTCTTGCGGGATTCGGCCACAAGGCGGCAGCATTTCTCCTTTACCAAATCTGGTTACTAGGGCAACAGAGCCTTACTGGAAGTGGTGTTCTAGGTTGTAAATTAGAATGGAATGTGCGAGGAAAAAGCCCTTTAAGTTTATGTCTCATTACTTCTTGTTGGTATTTTTAACTTAATTTTTATTTTTTATCACAGCAAGCTTGATTACAAGGTTTTGTTTGTTCTAGGTGTGCAAGATGGGGTTCTTTCACACATATACATATATCTATTCTTCTTCAGATCCTTGTCCCACGTAGGTTATGACACAATGTTGAGTAGTCTTCTCTTGGTATTGCGTAGGTCTTTGGTGATTATATATTTCACATGTGTTTGTATCTCTCTGTTAACCTCAATATGGTAATGTATCCAATCCTCACACCTTTCCATTTGGTGAACCCTAAGTTATTTTAATGAATCTATGATAGTGTTTCTCCGTGGAAATATCTCTGTTTGTATCATTTTTTAGGTAACACCTATATGTGATATGATAGGATATGTGTCTTTCGCTTTCTCACTTACTCCAAGTTGCGTGATTACTTCTAGGCTCATCTATGGTGCTGCAAATGGCATTGTTTCATTTTTTCACTAGCTCATAGTCCATCTGTACAGGTAGCAGTTCTTCTTTGTCCACCCATCTGTCGGTGGACTTTTTGGTTACTTCCATATCTTGGCTATTGTAATACTATGCCATGCAGATTTGCGTGCCTGTGTCCTTCCAATTCTGTCTTCTTAGTTTATAGGTCCAGGAATAGGTCTGCTGGATCCTATGGTAGCTCAATGTTTACCTTTTAAAGGCACCTCTATTCTGTTCTCCTTAGTGGCTCTTTCCAGGTTAGGTCCCACTTAAAGTGGAGGGTATGTATTTCTTCCCAGCACCCTCAGCATTTATTCTTTGTAGTTTTTGCGGATGGTTATTCTGAGTGGTGTGAGCTGATACCTCTTTGTGGTTGAATTTGCATGTGTCTCATAATGCGTTGAAATTGAGCTTTAAGACATGCCCTTTTTATTTTTCCAGCTGTGATTAGAGCTTATTTCTTCAATGTGTTTTCTTAAAGTATGTGTCACCCTTGGCAATATTTTGGCCATTATCTCCCTCAAGACATTTTGAGGGCAGGTTTCATTTACAGCCCTGCAGTACTTGTTCATATGAAGTGACCATTAGCTCAGGCTTTAAACCTGCTTTTGCAGGTAACGGCCAGAGAGCGGCAGCCTTTCTACGTTCCCCTTGCTGGTACTAGGGAAACAGACCTACCGGCCAGTGGTGTTCTTCGGTTATAAATTCGAGTGCAATGTGCCCGGATAAACCCACAAATGTTGATGTCTCCTTGCTTTTGTTTGTTTTTAAATTTAATTTATATTTATTATTAGAGTAATATTCCATTGTGTACGTGGACCACTTCTTCTTGGTGCATTCCTCGGTTGATGGACATTTTCATTGCTTCCGAGTGCTGGCTACGGTAAATCTTGCTGGCGTACAGGTTTGCCAGCCTGGGACTTTTTGATTCTCATTTTCTCAGGTGATAGGCCAAGCAGTGGTTGTGATTGATTGACTGGTAGCTCAATGTTTCCCTTTTCAAACCACCTACATTGTGTTTTCATTAGTGGCTCTTTACATGCCCCCCCTTACAACCGAGGGTACGCATTTCTCCACCCTCCCTTCACCGTTTATTTTTTGCAGCATTTTTCCTAATGGCCATTCGGACTGCTGTGGGCTGATAGGTTTTTTTTTTTAATATGGGTATGCATGTCATTAACATTTTTAAAATTCATCATATTCCTACGCCTTTTTCTTTTCTCTTAAAAGAAAAAACCGTGAGTACAATATAGCTCTTGAAATTGTCTTCTTCGAAGGTTGCCCTCTTCTGAATTTTTGGGTCGATTTTTGACCCCAGAAATTTTCTGGAGGGCCGGTGTCATTTACAGAACTGCAAGTTGGTGAAAATTTAGTGACCTTTTGCAGTGGGTTCAAAGCTGCTGTTGTGGGAAACGGCCACAAGGAGGTAGCATTTCTCCATTCCCCAATCTGGGTACTAGGGCAACAGAGCCTTTCTGGAAGTCATTGCCCTAGGTTGTAAATTAGAATGGAATTTGCCAGGAGAAATCCCCATAAGTTTATGTCTCATTACTTCTTCTTGGTTTTTAAAATTTTTTTAATCTGGGTAAAGTTTAGAATATTGTTTGTCCTAGGTGTACACAATCTGGTCCATGTGTACATTATGCATGTCTATTAATGTACAGATCCTCTTCCCATGTAAAATATGACAGTGTTCCGTCGACCTCCCTGGCTATGTGTTCGGTCTTTTTGATACATGTATATAATATGTATTTGTATATGTATAGTAACACTGATCTTCATTTCTCAATTCCCCCCTCCTTTCCTTTTAGATGAGCATAGTTTGTTTTCTAAGCCTGTGAGTGTCTTTCTCTTTGCAAATATGTTCATCTGTGTCAGTTATTAGATAATGCCCTAAGTGATAATATAGGCTATAGGTCTTTTGCTTTCCGACCTGCTTCATGTTTTGTGATTATCTCCAGGCTCACGTATGGTGCCTCAAAGAGCAGTGCTTCCACGTTTTCCATGGCTCATATTGAATTGTGTACATGGACCACTTCTTCTTGGTGCATTCCTCTGTTGATGGACATTTTCGTTGCTTCCAAGTGTTGCCTATGGTAAATATTGCTGGAGTGCAGGATTGCCAGCCTGTGATTTTTGATTTTCATTTTCTCAGGTGATAGACCCAGCAGTGGGTATGATTGATTGACTGGTATGGTAGCTCAACGTTTACCTTTTCAAGGCACCTGAATTGTGCTTTCATTAGTGGCTCTTACCACGTCCCCCTTAGAATCGAGGGTACGCCTTTCTCCACAATCACGTCAGCATTTATTGTTTGCAGCATTTTTGTTGATGGCCATTCTGACTGGTGTGAGCTGATAGGTTTTTGTAATTTGGGTTTACATGTCTGTAAAAATTCCTACAATTCATCATTTTTCCACGCCTTTTTCTTTTCTGTTAAAAGAAAAAAGAAAAAAAGTGTGAGTATAATATACCTCTTCAAAGTTTCTTTTTGGAAGGTGGCACTCTAGAATTTTTTGGTCGATTTTCGACCTCAGTATTTTTTGGAGGGCCGGTGTGATTTACAGACCTGCAATTGGTGAATATTTAGTGACCTCTGCAGTGGGATTAAAGCTGCTGTTGTGGGAAACGGCCACTAGGATGCAGCATTTCTCCATTCCCAAATCTGGGTACTAGGGCAGCAGAGCCGTTCTGGAAGTTGTTTGCCTAGGTTTTAAATCTGGATGGAATGTGCCAGGAAAACCCCCCATAAGTTTATGTCTCATTACTCCTAGTTCGTTGTTTTCATGTTTTCAATTGGGGTAATGGTTAGAATGTTGCTTGTCCAAGGTGTACACACTCTGGTTCATCTACATATTCTATATACCTATTTATGTAGAGATCCTCTTCCCGTGTAAATTATTACAGAGTGTTCCGTAATCCTTCCTTGCTATATGGTCGGTCTTTTTGATATATGTAGATAATATGTATTTGTATACATATGGTAACGCTAATCTTCATTTATCCATCCCCCCCACCTTTCCTTTTAGATAAGCATAGTTTTTTTTAATAAGTCTGTGATTGACTTTCTCTGTGGAAATATGTTGATTTGTGTCAGTTCTTAGATAACGCCTATAAGTGATATCATAGGATATAGGACTTTTGCTTTCCGACTTACCTCATGTTCTGTGATTATCTCCAAGATCATCTATGGTGCCTCGAAGAGCAGTGTTTCATTGTTTTCCATGGCTAGTATTCATTGTGTACATGGACCACTTCTTCTTTATCCTTTCATCTGTTGATGGACATTGTGGTTGCTTCACTGTCTTGTCTATTGTGAATAAGGCTGCAGTGCAGCTTTTGCAGCCCGGGTCTTCTTCATTCTGGTCTTCTCAGGTGAGAGGCCCATGGGTGCGCCTGCTGGATTGAATGGTACCTCAATTTTTCCTTTGAAACGCAGCTCCTTTCTGTTCTCATTATTGGTAGTTAACCCCTTTACATCTCACCAGCAGCTGGAGGGTACACATTTCTCTAAAAGCTCTTCAGCATTTATTGTTTGTAGACTTTTTGCCAATGGTCAGTCGACTGGTGTGAGTTGAAAACTTTTTGTAGATTAGATTGCATGAGTCTAATACTTCCTGAGGTTGAGCTTTTGTCCATTTTCCTGTTTTAAAAAAGAGAGTGAGGAAAACTTACCTCTTCATACTACCTTCTTGAAAATTTTGCCTGTTTTGAATTGTTTGTATCCATTCCCTACCTCAGCACAATTTTGAGGGCAGGTGTCCTTTACAGCCCTGAGTCCTTGTGAATGGTAAGTGACCATTAGCTGTGGGTTAAAAGCTGCTCTTGCGGGATTCGGCCACAAGGCGGCAGCATTTCTCCTTTACCAAATCTGGTTACTAGGGCAACAGAGCCTTACTGGAAGTGGTGTTCTAGGTTGTAAATTAGAATGGAATGTGCGAGGAAAAAGCCCTTTAAGTTTATGTCTCATTACTTCTTGTTGGTATTTTTAACTTAATTTTTATTTTTTATCACAGCAAGCTTGATTACAAGGTTTTGTTTGTTCTAGGTGTGCAAGATGGGGTTCTTTCACACATATACATATATCTATTCTTCTTCAGATCCTTGTCCCACGTAGGTTATGACACAATGTTGAGTAGTCTTCTCTTGGTATTGCGTAGGTCTTTGGTGATTATATATTTCACATGTGTTTGTATCTCTCTGTTAACCTCAATATGGTAATGTATCCAATCCTCACACCTTTCCATTTGGTGAACCCTAAGTTATTTTAATGAATCTATGATAGTGTTTCTCCGTGGAAATATCTCTGTTTGTATCATTTTTTAGGTAACACCTATATGTGATATGATAGGATATGTGTCTTTCGCTTTCTCACTTACTCCAAGTTGCGTGATTACTTCTAGGCTCATCTATGGTGCTGCAAATGGCATTGTTTCATTTTTTCACTAGCTCATAGTCCATCTGTACAGGTAGCAGTTCTTCTTTGTCCACCCATCTGTCGGTGGACTTTTTGGTTACTTCCATATCTTGGCTATTGTAATACTATGCCATGCAGATTTGCGTGCCTGTGTCCTTCCAATTCTGTCTTCTTAGTTTATAGGTCCAGGAATAGGTCTGCTGGATCCTATGGTAGCTCAATGTTTACCTTTTAAAGGCACCTCTATTCTGTTCTCCTTAGTGGCTCTTTCCAGGTTAGGTCCCACTTAAAGTGGAGGGTATGTATTTCTTCCCAGCACCCTCAGCATTTATTCTTTGTAGTTTTTGCGGATGGTTATTCTGAGTGGTGTGAGCTGATACCTCTTTGTGGTTGAATTTGCATGTGTCTCATAATGCGTTGAAATTGAGCTTTAAGACATGCCCTTTTTATTTTTCCAGCTGTGATTAGAGCTTATTTCTTCAATGTGTTTTCTTAAAGTATGTGTCACCCTTGGCAATATTTTGGCCATTATCTCCCTCAAGACATTTTGAGGGCAGGTTTCATTTACAGCCCTGCAGTACTTGTTCATATGAAGTGACCATTAGCTCAGGCTTTAAACCTGCTTTTGCAGGTAACGGCCAGAGAGCGGCAGCCTTTCTACGTTCCCCTTGCTGGTACTAGGGAAACAGACCTACCGGCCAGTGGTGTTCTTCGGTTATAAATTCGAGTGCAATGTGCCCGGATAAACCCACAAATGTTGATGTCTCCTTGCTTTTGTTTGTTTTTAAATTTAATTTATATTTATTATTAGAGTAATATTCCATTGTGTACGTGGACCACTTCTTCTTGGTGCATTCCTCGGTTGATGGACATTTTCATTGCTTCCGAGTGCTGGCTACGGTAAATCTTGCTGGCGTACAGGTTTGCCAGCCTGGGACTTTTTGATTCTCATTTTCTCAGGTGATAGGCCAAGCAGTGGTTGTGATTGATTGACTGGTAGCTCAATGTTTCCCTTTTCAAACCACCTACATTGTGTTTTCATTAGTGGCTCTTTACATGCCCCCCCCTTACAACCGAGGGTACGCATTTCTCCACCCTCCCTTCACCGTTTATTTTTTGCAGCATTTTTCCTAATGGCCATTCGGACTGCTGTGGGCGGATAGGTTTTTTTTTAATATGGGTATGCATGTCATTAACATTTTTAAAATTCATCATATTCCTACGCCTTTTTCTTTTCTCTTAAAAGAAAAAACCGTGAGTACAATATAGCTCTTGAAATTGTCTTCTTCGAAGGTTGCCCTCTTCTGAATTTTTGGGTCGATTTTTGACCCCAGAAATTTTCTGGAGGGCCGGTGTCATTTACAGAACTGCAAGTTGGTGAAAATTTAGTGACCTTTTGCAGTGGGTTCAAAGCTGCTGTTGTGGGAAACGGCCACAAGGAGGTAGCATTTCTCCATTCCCCAATCTGGGTACTAGGGCAACAGAGCCTTTCTGGAAGTCATTGCCCTAGGTTGTAAATTAGAATGGAATTTGCCAGGAGAAATCCCCATAAGTTTATGTCTCATTACTTCTTCTTGGTTTTTAAAATTTTTTTAATCTGGGTAAAGTTTAGAATATTGTTTGTCCTAGGTGTACACAATCTGGTCCATGTGTACATTATGCATGTCTATTAATGTACAGATCCTCTTCCCATGTAAAATATGACAGTGTTCCGTCGACCTCCCTGGCTATGTGTTCGGTCTTTTTGATACATGTATATAATATGTATTTGTATATGTATAGTAACACTGATCTTCATTTCTCAATTCCCCCCTCCTTTCCTTTTAGATGAGCATAGTTTGTTTTCTAAGCCTGTGAGTGTCTTTCTCTTTGCAAATATGTTCATCTGTGTCAGTTATTAGATAATGCCCTAAGTGATAATATAGGCTATAGGTCTTTTGCTTTCCGACCTGCTTCATGTTTTGTGATTATCTCCAGGCTCACGTATGGTGCCTCAAAGAGCAGTGCTTCCACGTTTTCCATGGCTCATATTGAATTGTGTACATGGACCACTTCTTCTTGGTGCATTCCTCTGTTGATGGACATTTTCGTTGCTTCCAAGTGTTGCCTATGGTAAATATTGCTGGAGTGCAGGATTGCCAGCCTGTGATTTTTGATTTTCATTTTCTCAGGTGATAGACCCAGCAGTGGGTATGATTGATTGACTGGTATGGTAGCTCAACGTTTACCTTTTCAAGGCACCTGAATTGTGCTTTCATTAGTGGCTCTTACCACGTCCCCCTTAGAATCGAGGGTACGCCTTTCTCCACAATCACGTCAGCATTTATTGTTTGCAGCATTTTTGTTGATGGCCATTCTGACTGGTGTGAGCTGATAGGTTTTTGTAATTTGGGTTTACATGTCTGTAAAAATTCCTACAATTCATCATTTTTCCACGCCTTTTTCTTTTCTGTTAAAAGAAAAAAGAAAAAAAGTGTGAGTATAATATACCTCTTCAAAGTTTCTTTTTGGAAGGTGGCACTCTAGAATTTTTTGGTCGGTTTTCGACCTCAGTATTTTTTGGAGGGCCGGTGTGATTTACAGACCTGCAATTGGTGAATATTTAGTGACCTTTGCAGTGGGATTAAAGCTGCTGTTGTGGGAAACGGCCACTAGGATGCAGCATTTCTCCATTCCCAAATCTGGGTACTAGGGCAGCAGAGCCGTTCTGGAAGTTGTTTGCCTAGGTTTTAATTCTGGATGGAATGTGCCAGGAAAACCCCCCATAAGTTTATGTCTCATTACTCCTAGTTCGTTGTTTTCATGTTTTCAATTGGGGTAATGGTTAGAATGTTGCTTGTCCAAGGTGTACACACTCTGGTTCATCTACATATTCTATATACCTATTTATGTAGAGATCCTCTTCCCGTGTAAATTATTACAGAGTGTTCCGTAATCCTTCCTTGCTATATGGTCGGTCTTTTTGATATATGTAGATAATATGTATTTGTATACATATGGTAACGCTAATCTTCATTTATCCATCCCCCCCACCTTTCCTTTTAGATAAGCATAGTTTTTTTTAATAAGTCTGTGATTGACTTTCTCTGTGGAAATATGTTGATTTGTGTCAGTTCTTAGATAACGCCTATAAGTGATATCATAGGATATAGGACTTTTGCTTTCCGACTTACCTCATGTTCTGTGATTATCTCCAAGATCATCTATGGTGCCTCAAAGAGCAGTGTTTCATTGTTTTCCATGGCTAGTATTCATTGTGTACATGGACCACTTCTTCTTTATCCTTTCATCTGTTGATGGACATTGTGGTTGCTTCACTGTCTTGTCTATTGTGAATAAGGCTGCAGTGCAGCTTTTGCAGCCCGGGTCTTCTTCATTCTGGTCTTCTCAGGTGAGAGGCCCATGGGTGCGCCTGCTGGATTGAATGGTACCTCAATTTTTCCTTTGAAACGCAGCTCCTTTCTGTTCTCATTATTGGTAGTTAACCCCTTTACATCTCACCAGCAGCTGGAGGGTACACATTTCTCTAAAACCTCTTCAGCATTTATTGTTTGTAGACTTTTTGCCAATGGTCAGTCGACTGGTGTGAGTTGAAAACTTTTTGTAGATTAGATTGCATGAGTCTAATACTTCCTGAGGTTGAGCTTTTGTCCATTTTCCTGTTTTAAAAAAGAGAGTGAGGAAAACTTACCTCTTCATACTACCTTCTTGAAAATTTTGCCTGTTTTGAATTGTTTGTATCCATTCCCTACCTCAGCACAATTTTGAGGGCAGGTGTCCTTTACAGCCCTGAGTCCTTGTGAATGGTAAGTGACCATTAGCTGTGGGTTAAAAGCTGCTCTTGCGGGATTCGGCCACAAGGCGGCAGCATTTCTCCTTTACCAAATCTGGTTACTAGGGCAACAGAGCCTTACTGGAAGTGGTGTTCTAGGTTGTAAATTAGAATGGAATGTGCGAGGAAAAAGCCCTTTAAGTTTATGTCTCATTACTTCTTGTTGGTATTTTTAACTTAATTTTTATTTTTTATCACAGCAAGCTTGATTACAAGGTTTTGTTTGTTCTAGGTGTGCAAGATGGGGTTCTTTCACACATATACATATATCTATTCTTCTTCAGATCCTTGTCCCACGTAGGTTATGACACAATGTTGAGTAGTCTTCTCTTGGTATTGCGTAGGTCTTTGGTGATTATATATTTCACATGTGTTTGTATCTCTCTGTTAACCTCAATATGGTAATGTATCCAATCCTCACACCTTTCCATTTGGTGAACCCTAAGTTATTTTAATGAATCTATGATAGTGTTTCTCCGTGGAAATATCTCTGTTTGTATCATTTTTTAGGTAACACCTATATGTGATATGATAGGATATGTGTCTTTCGCTTTCTCACTTACTCCAAGTTGCGTGATTACTTCTAGGCTCATCTATGGTGCTGCAAATGGCATTGTTTCATTTTTTCACTAGCTCATAGTCCATCTGTACAGGTAGCAGTTCTTCTTTGTCCACCCATCTGTCGGTGGACTTTTTGGTTACTTCCATATCTTGGCTATTGTAATACTATGCCATGCAGATTTGCGTGCCTGTGTCCTTCCAATTCTGTCTTCTTAGTTTATAGGTCCAGGAATAGGTCTGCTGGATCCTATGGTAGCTCAATGTTTACCTTTTAAAGGCACCTCTATTCTGTTCTCCTTAGTGGCTCTTTCCAGGTTAGGTCCCACTTAAAGTGGAGGGTATGTATTTCTTCCCAGCACCCTCAGCATTTATTCTTTGTAGTTTTTGCGGATGGTTATTCTGAGTGGTGTGAGCTGATACCTCTTTGTGGTTGAATTTGCATGTGTCTCATAATGCGTTGAAATTGAGCTTTAAGACATGCCCTTTTTATTTTTCCAGCTGTGATTAGAGCTTATTTCTTCAATGTGTTTTCTTAAAGTATGTGTCACCCTTGGCAATATTTTGGCCATTATCTCCCTCAAGACATTTTGAGGGCAGGTTTCATTTACAGCCCTGCAGTACTTGTTCATATGAAGTGACCATTAGCTCAGGCTTTAAACCTGCTTTTGCAGGTAACGGCCAGAGAGCGGCAGCCTTTCTACGTTCCCCTTGCTGGTACTAGGGAAACAGACCTACCGGCCAGTGGTGTTCTTCGGTTATAAATTCGAGTGCAATGTGCCCGGATAAACCCACAAATGTTGATGTCTCCTTGCTTTTGTTTGTTTTTAAATTTAATTTATATTTATTATTAGAGTAATATTCCATTGTGTACGTGGACCACTTCTTCTTGGTGCATTCCTCGGTTGATGGACATTTTCATTGCTTCCGAGTGCTGGCTACGGTAAATCTTGCTGGCGTACAGGTTTGCCAGCCTGGGACTTTTTGATTCTCATTTTCTCAGGTGATAGGCCAAGCAGTGGTTGTGATTGATTGACTGGTAGCTCAATGTTTCCCTTTTCAAACCACCTACATTGTGTTTTCATTAGTGGCTCTTTACATGCCCCCCCCTTACAACCGAGGGTACGCATTTCTCCACCCTCCCTTCACCGTTTATTTTTTGCAGCATTTTTCCTAATGGCCATTCGGACTGCTGTGGGCGGATAGGTTTTTTTTTAATATGGGTATGCATGTCATTAACATTTTTAAAATTCATCATATTCCTACGCCTTTTTCTTTTCTCTTAAAAGAAAAAACCGTGAGTACAATATAGCTCTTGAAATTGTCTTCTTCGAAGGTTGCCCTCTTCTGAATTTTTGGGTCGATTTTTGACCCCAGAAATTTTCTGGAGGGCCGGTGTCATTTACAGAACTGCAAGTTGGTGAAAATTTAGTGACCTTTTGCAGTGGGTTCAAAGCTGCTGTTGTGGGAAACGGCCACAAGGAGGTAGCATTTCTCCATTCCCCAATCTGGGTACTAGGGCAACAGAGCCTTTCTGGAAGTCATTGCCCTAGGTTGTAAATTAGAATGGAATTTGCCAGGAGAAATCCCCATAAGTTTATGTCTCATTACTTCTTCTTGGTTTTTAAAATTTTTTTAATCTGGGTAAAGTTTAGAATATTGTTTGTCCTAGGTGTACACAATCTGGTCCATGTGTACATTATGCATGTCTATTAATGTACAGATCCTCTTCCCATGTAAAATATGACAGTGTTCCGTCGACCTCCCTGGCTATGTGTTCGGTCTTTTTGATACATGTATATAATATGTATTTGTATATGTATAGTAACACTGATCTTCATTTCTCAATTCCCCCCTCCTTTCCTTTTAGATGAGCATAGTTTGTTTTCTAAGCCTGTGAGTGTCTTTCTCTTTGCAAATATGTTCATCTGTGTCAGTTATTAGATAATGCCCTAAGTGATAATATAGGCTATAGGTCTTTTGCTTTCCGACCTGCTTCATGTTTTGTGATTATCTCCAGGCTCACGTATGGTGCCTCAAAGAGCAGTGCTTCCACGTTTTCCATGGCTCATATTGAATTGTGTACATGGACCACTTCTTCTTGGTGCATTCCTCTGTTGATGGACATTTTCGTTGCTTCCAAGTGTTGCCTATGGTAAATATTGCTGGAGTGCAGGATTGCCAGCCTGTGATTTTTGATTTTCATTTTCTCAGGTGATAGACCCAGCAGTGGGTATGATTGATTGACTGGTATGGTAGCTCAACGTTTACCTTTTCAAGGCACCTGAATTGTGCTTTCATTAGTGGCTCTTACCACGTCCCCCTTAGAATCGAGGGTACACCTTTCTCCACAATCACGTCAGCATTTATTGTTTGCAGCATTTTTGTTGATGGCCATTCTGACTGGTGTGAGCTGATAGGTTTTTGTAATTTGGGTTTACATGTCTGTAAAAATTCCTACAATTCATCATTTTTCCACGCCTTTTTCTTTTCTGTTAAAAGAAAAAAGAAAAAAAGTGTGAGTATAATATACCTCTTCAAAGTTTCTTTTTGGAAGGTGGCACTCTAGAATTTTTTGGTCGATTTTCGACCTCAGTATTTTTTGGAGGGCCGGTGTGATTTACAGACCTGCAATTGGTGAATATTTAGTGACCTTTGCAGTGGGATTAAAGCTGCTGTTGTGGGAAACGGCCACTAGGATGCAGCATTTCTCCATTCCCAAATCTGGGTACTAGGGCAGCAGAGCCGTTCTGGAAGTTGTTTGCCTAGGTTTTAATTCTGGATGGAATGTGCCAGGAAAACCCCCCATAAGTTTATGTCTCATTACTCCTAGTTCGTTGTTTTCATGTTTTCAATTGGGGTAATGGTTAGAATGTTGCTTGTCCAAGGTGTACACACTCTGGTTCATCTACATATTCTATATACCTATTTATGTAGAGATCCTCTTCCCGTGTAAATTATTACAGAGTGTTCCGTAATCCTTCCTTGCTATATGGTCGGTCTTTTTGATATATGTAGATAATATGTATTTGTATACATATGGTAACGCTAATCTTCATTTATCCATCCCCCCCACCTTTCCTTTTAGATAAGCATAGTTTTTTTAATAAGTCTGTGATTGACTTTCTCTGTGGAAATATGTTGATTTGTGTCAGTTCTTAGATAACGCCTATAAGTGATATCATAGGATATAGGACTTTTGCTTTCCGACTTACCTCATGTTCTGTGATTATCTCCAAGATCATCTATGGTGCCTCAAAGAGCAGTGTTTCATTGTTTTCCATGGCTAGTATTCATTGTGTACATGGACCACTTCTTCTTTATCCTTTCATCTGTTGATGGACATTGTGGTTGCTTCACTGTCTTGTCTATTGTGAATAAGGCTGCAGTGCAGCTTTTGCAGCCCGGGTCTTCTTCATTCTGGTCTTCTCAGGTGAGAGGCCCATGGGTGCGCCTGCTGGATTGAATGGTACCTCAATTTTTCCTTTGAAACGCAGCTCCTTTCTGTTCTCATTATTGGTAGTTAACCCCTTTACATCTCACCAGCAGCTGGAGGGTACACATTTCTCTAAAACCTCTTCAGCATTTATTGTTTGTAGACTTTTTGCCAATGGTCAGTCGACTGGTGTGAGTTGAAAACTTTTTGTAGATTAGATTGCATGAGTCTAATACTTCCTGAGGTTGAGCTTTTGTCCATTTTCCTGTTTTAAAAAAGAGAGTGAGGAAAACTTACCTCTTCATACTACCTTCTTGAAAATTTTGCCTGTTTTGAATTGTTTGTATCCATTCCCTACCTCAGCACAATTTTGAGGGCAGGTGTCCTTTACAGCCCTGAGTCCTTGTGAATGGTAAGTGACCATTAGCTGTGGGTTAAAAGCTGCTCTTGCGGGATTCGGCCACAAGGCGGCAGCATTTCTCCTTTACCAAATCTGGTTACTAGGGCAACAGAGCCTTACTGGAAGTGGTGTTCTAGGTTGTAAATTAGAATGGAATGTGCGAGGAAAAAGCCCTTTAAGTTTATGTCTCATTACTTCTTGTTGGTATTTTTAACTTAATTTTTATTTTTTATCACAGCAAGCTTGATTACAAGGTTTTGTTTGTTCTAGGTGTGCAAGATGGGGTTCTTTCACACATATACATATATCTATTCTTCTTCAGATCCTTGTCCCACGTAGGTTATGACACAATGTTGAGTAGTCTTCTCTTGGTATTGCGTAGGTCTTTGGTGATTATATATTTCACATGTGTTTGTATCTCTCTGTTAACCTCAATATGGTAATGTATCCAATCCTCACACCTTTCCATTTGGTGAACCCTAAGTTATTTTAATGAATCTATGATAGTGTTTCTCCGTGGAAATATCTCTGTTTGTATCATTTTTTAGGTAACACCTATATGTGATATGATAGGATATGTGTCTTTCGCTTTCTCACTTACTCCAAGTTGCGTGATTACTTCTAGGCTCATCTATGGTGCTGCAAATGGCATTGTTTCATTTTTTCACTAGCTCATAGTCCATCTGTACAGGTAGCAGTTCTTCTTTGTCCACCCATCTGTCGGTGGACTTTTTGGTTACTTCCATATCTTGGCTATTGTAATACTATGCCATGCAGATTTGCGTGCCTGTGTCCTTCCAATTCTGTCTTCTTAGTTTATAGGTCCAGGAATAGGTCTGCTGGATCCTATGGTAGCTCAATGTTTACCTTTTAAAGGCACCTCTATTCTGTTCTCCTTAGTGGCTCTTTCCAGGTTAGGTCCCACTTAAAGTGGAGGGTATGTATTTCTTCCCAGCACCCTCAGCATTTATTCTTTGTAGTTTTTGCGGATGGTTATTCTGAGTGGTGTGAGCTGATACCTCTTTGTGGTTGAATTTGCATGTGTCTCATAATGCGTTGAAATTGAGCTTTAAGACATGCCCTTTTTATTTTTCCAGCTGTGATTAGAGCTTATTTCTTCAATGTGTTTTCTTAAAGTATGTGTCACCCTTGGCAATATTTTGGCCATTATCTCCCTCAAGACATTTTGAGGGCAGGTTTCATTTACAGCCCTGCAGTACTTGTTCATATGAAGTGACCATTAGCTCAGGCTTTAAACCTGCTTTTGCAGGTAACGGCCAGAGAGCGGCAGCCTTTCTACGTTCCCCTTGCTGGTACTAGGGAAACAGACCTACCGGCCAGTGGTGTTCTTCGGTTATAAATTCGAGTGCAATGTGCCCGGATAAACCCACAAATGTTGATGTCTCCTTGCTTTTGTTTGTTTTTAAATTTAATTTATATTTATTATTAGAGTAATATTCCATTGTGTACGTGGACCACTTCTTCTTGGTGCATTCCTCGGTTGATGGACATTTTCATTGCTTCCGAGTGCTGGCTACGGTAAATCTTGCTGGCGTACAGGTTTGCCAGCCTGGGACTTTTTGATTCTCATTTTCTCAGGTGATAGGCCAAGCAGTGGTTGTGATTGATTGACTGGTAGCTCAATGTTTCCCTTTTCAAACCACCTACATTGTGTTTTCATTAGTGGCTCTTTACATGCCCCCCCCTTACAACCGAGGGTACGCATTTCTCCACCCTCCCTTCACCGTTTATTTTTTGCAGCATTTTTCCTAATGGCCATTCGGACTGCTGTGGGCGGATAGGTTTTTTTTTAATATGGGTATGCATGTCATTAACATTTTTAAAATTCATCATATTCCTACGCCTTTTTCTTTTCTCTTAAAAGAAAAAACCGTGAGTACAATATAGCTCTTGAAATTGTCTTCTTCGAAGGTTGCCCTCTTCTGAATTTTTGGGTCGATTTTTGACCCCAGAAATTTTCTGGAGGGCCGGTGTCATTTACAGAACTGCAAGTTGGTGAAAATTTAGTGACCTTTTGCAGTGGGTTCAAAGCTGCTGTTGTGGGAAACGGCCACAAGGAGGTAGCATTTCTCCATTCCCCAATCTGGGTACTAGGGCAACAGAGCCTTTCTGGAAGTCATTGCCCTAGGTTGTAAATTAGAATGGAATTTGCCAGGAGAAATCCCCATAAGTTTATGTCTCATTACTTCTTCTTGGTTTTTAAAATTTTTTTAATCTGGGTAAAGTTTAGAATATTGTTTGTCCTAGGTGTACACAATCTGGTCCATGTGTACATTATGCATGTCTATTAATGTACAGATCCTCTTCCCATGTAAAATATGACAGTGTTCCGTCGACCTCCCTGGCTATGTGTTCGGTCTTTTTGATACATGTATATAATATGTATTTGTATATGTATAGTAACACTGATCTTCATTTCTCAATTCCCCCCTCCTTTCCTTTTAGATGAGCATAGTTTGTTTTCTAAGCCTGTGAGTGTCTTTCTCTTTGCAAATATGTTCATCTGTGTCAGTTATTAGATAATGCCCTAAGTGATAATATAGGCTATAGGTCTTTTGCTTTCCGACCTGCTTCATGTTTTGTGATTATCTCCAGGCTCACGTATGGTGCCTCAAAGAGCAGTGCTTCCACGTTTTCCATGGCTCATATTGAATTGTGTACATGGACCACTTCTTCTTGGTGCATTCCTCTGTTGATGGACATTTTCGTTGCTTCCAAGTGTTGCCTATGGTAAATATTGCTGGAGTGCAGGATTGCCAGCCTGTGATTTTTGATTTTCATTTTCTCAGGTGATAGACCCAGCAGTGGGTATGATTGATTGACTGGTATGGTAGCTCAACGTTTACCTTTTCAAGGCACCTGAATTGTGCTTTCATTAGTGGCTCTTACCACGTCCCCCTTAGAATCGAGGGTACGCCTTTCTCCACAATCACGTCAGCATTTATTGTTTGCAGCATTTTTGTTGATGGCCATTCTGACTGGTGTGAGCTGATAGGTTTTTGTAATTTGGGTTTACATGTCTGTAAAAATTCCTACAATTCATCATTTTTCCACGCCTTTTTCTTTTCTGTTAAAAGAAAAAAGAAAAAAAGTGTGAGTATAATATACCTCTTCAAAGTTTCTTTTTGGAAGGTGGCACTCTAGAATTTTTTGGTCGATTTTCGACCTCAGTATTTTTTGGAGGGCCGGTGTGATTTACAGACCTGCAATTGGTGAATATTTAGTGACCTTTGCAGTGGGATTAAAGCTGCTGTTTTGGGAAACGGCCACTAGGATGCAGCATTTCTCCATTCCCAAATCTGGGTACTAGGGCAGCAGAGCCGTTCTGGAAGTTGTTTGCCTAGGTTTTAATTCTGGATGGAATGTGCCAGGAAAACCCCCCATAAGTTTATGTCTCATTACTCCTAGTTCGTTGTTTTCATGTTTTCAATTGGGGTAATGGTTAGAATGTTGCTTGTCCAAGGTGTACACACTCTGGTTCATCTACATATTCTATATACCTATTTATGTAGAGATCCTCTTCCCGTGTAAATTATTACAGAGTGTTCCGTAATCCTTCCTTGCTATATGGTCGGTCTTTTTGATATATGTAGATAATATGTATTTGTATACATATGGTAACGCTAATCTTCATTTATCCATCCCCCCCACCTTTCCTTTTAGATAAGCATAGTTTTTTTAATAAGTCTGTGATTGACTTTCTCTGTGGAAATATGTTGATTTGTGTCAGTTCTTAGATAACGCCTATAAGTGATATCATAGGATATAGGACTTTTGCTTTCCGACTTACCTCATGTTCTGTGATTATCTCCAAGATCATCTATGGTGCCTCAAAGAGCAGTGTTTCATTGTTTTCCATGGCTAGTATTCATTGTGTACATGGACCACTTCTTCTTTATCCTTTCATCTGTTGATGGACATTGTGGTTGCTTCACTGTCTTGTCTATTGTGAATAAGGCTGCAGTGCAGCTTTTGCAGCCCGGGTCTTCTTCATTCTGGTCTTCTCAGGTGAGAGGCCCATGGGTGCGCCTGCTGGATTGAATGGTACCTCAATTTTTCCTTTGAAACGCAGCTCCTTTCTGTTCTCATTATTGGTAGTTAACCCCTTTACATCTCACCAGCAGCTGGAGGGTACACATTTCTCTAAAACCTCTTCAGCATTTATTGTTTGTAGACTTTTTGCCAATGGTCAGTCGACTGGTGTGAGTTGAAAACTTTTTGTAGATTAGATTGCATGAGTCTAATACTTCCTGAGGTTGAGCTTTTGTCCATTTTCCTGTTTTAAAAAAGAGAGTGAGGAAAACTTACCTCTTCATACTACCTTCTTGAAAATTTTGCCTGTTTTGAATTGTTTGTATCCATTCCCTACCTCAGCACAATTTTGAGGGCAGGTGTCCTTTACAGCCCTGAGTCCTTGTGAATGGTAAGTGACCATTAGCTGTGGGTTAAAAGCTGCTCTTGCGGGATTCGGCCACAAGGCGGCAGCATTTCTCCTTTACCAAATCTGGTTACTAGGGCAACAGAGCCTTACTGGAAGTGGTGTTCTAGGTTGTAAATTAGAATGGAATGTGCGAGGAAAAAGCCCTTTAAGTTTATGTCTCATTACTTCTTGTTGGTATTTTTAACTTAATTTTTATTTTTTATCACAGCAAGCTTGATTACAAGGTTTTGTTTGTTCTAGGTGTGCAAGATGGGGTTCTTTCACACATATACATATATCTATTCTTCTTCAGATCCTTGTCCCACGTAGGTTATGACACAATGTTGAGTAGTCTTCTCTTGGTATTGCGTAGGTCTTTGGTGATTATATATTTCACATGTGTTTGTATCTCTCTGTTAACCTCAATATGGTAATGTATCCAATCCTCACACCTTTCCATTTGGTGAACCCTAAGTTATTTTAATGAATCTATGATAGTGTTTCTCCGTGGAAATATCTCTGTTTGTATCATTTTTTAGGTAACACCTATATGTGATATGATAGGATATGTGTCTTTCGCTTTCTCACTTACTCCAAGTTGCGTGATTACTTCTAGGCTCATCTATGGTGCTGCAAATGGCATTGTTTCATTTTTTCACTAGCTCATAGTCCATCTGTACAGGTAGCAGTTCTTCTTTGTCCACCCATCTGTCGGTGGACTTTTTGGTTACTTCCATATCTTGGCTATTGTAATACTATGCCATGCAGATTTGCGTGCCTGTGTCCTTCCAATTCTGTCTTCTTAGTTTATAGGTCCAGGAATAGGTCTGCTGGATCCTATGGTAGCTCAATGTTTACCTTTTAAAGGCACCTCTATTCTGTTCTCCTTAGTGGCTCTTTCCAGGTTAGGTCCCACTTAAAGTGGAGGGTATGTATTTCTTCCCAGCACCCTCAGCATTTATTCTTTGTAGTTTTTGCGGATGGTTATTCTGAGTGGTGTGAGCTGATACCTCTTTGTGGTTGAATTTGCATGTGTCTCATAATGCGTTGAAATTGAGCTTTAAGACATGCCCTTTTTATTTTTCCAGCTGTGATTAGAGCTTATTTCTTCAATGTGTTTTCTTAAAGTATGTGTCACCCTTGGCAATATTTTGGCCATTATCTCCCTCAAGACATTTTGAGGGCAGGTTTCATTTACAGCCCTGCAGTACTTGTTCATATGAAGTGACCATTAGCTCAGGCTTTAAACCTGCTTTTGCAGGTAACGGCCAGAGAGCGGCAGCCTTTCTACGTTCCCCTTGCTGGTACTAGGGAAACAGACCTACCGGCCAGTGGTGTTCTTCGGTTATAAATTCGAGTGCAATGTGCCCGGATAAACCCACAAATGTTGATGTCTCCTTGCTTTTGTTTGTTTTTAAATTTAATTTATATTTATTATTAGAGTAATATTCCATTGTGTACGTGGACCACTTCTTCTTGGTGCATTCCTCGGTTGATGGACATTTTCATTGCTTCCGAGTGCTGGCTACGGTAAATCTTGCTGGCGTACAGGTTTGCCAGCCTGGGACTTTTTGATTCTCATTTTCTCAGGTGATAGGCCAAGCAGTGGTTGTGATTGATTGACTGGTAGCTCAATGTTTCCCTTTTCAAACCACCTACATTGTGTTTTCATTAGTGGCTCTTTACATGCCCCCCCCTTACAACCGAGGGTACGCATTTCTCCACCCTCCCTTCACCGTTTATTTTTTGCAGCATTTTTCCTAATGGCCATTCGGACTGCTGTGGGCGGATAGGTTTTTTTTTAATATGGGTATGCATGTCATTAACATTTTTAAAATTCATCATATTCCTACGCCTTTTTCTTTTCTCTTAAAAGAAAAAACCGTGAGTACAATATAGCTCTTGAAATTGTCTTCTTCGAAGGTTGCCCTCTTCTGAATTTTTGGGTCGATTTTTGACCCCAGAAATTTTCTGGAGGGCCGGTGTCATTTACAGAACTGCAAGTTGGTGAAAATTTAGTGACCTTTTGCAGTGGGTTCAAAGCTGCTGTTGTGGGAAACGGCCACAAGGAGGTAGCATTTCTCCATTCCCCAATCTGGGTACTAGGGCAACAGAGCCTTTCTGGAAGTCATTGCCCTAGGTTGTAAATTAGAATGGAATTTGCCAGGAGAAATCCCCATAAGTTTATGTCTCATTACTTCTTCTTGGTTTTTAAAATTTTTTTAATCTGGGTAAAGTTTAGAATATTGTTTGTCCTAGGTGTACACAATCTGGTCCATGTGTACATTATGCATGTCTATTAATGTACAGATCCTCTTCCCATGTAAAATATGACAGTGTTCCGTCGACCTCCCTGGCTATGTGTTCGGTCTTTTTGATACATGTATATAATATGTATTTGTATATGTATAGTAACACTGATCTTCATTTCTCAATTCCCCCCTCCTTTCCTTTTAGATGAGCATAGTTTGTTTTCTAAGCCTGTGAGTGTCTTTCTCTTTGCAAATATGTTCATCTGTGTCAGTTATTAGATAATGCCCTAAGTGATAATATAGGCTATAGGTCTTTTGCTTTCCGACCTGCTTCATGTTTTGTGATTATCTCCAGGCTCACGTATGGTGCCTCAAAGAGCAGTGCTTCCACGTTTTCCATGGCTCATATTGAATTGTGTACATGGACCACTTCTTCTTGGTGCATTCCTCTGTTGATGGACATTTTCGTTGCTTCCAAGTGTTGCCTATGGTAAATATTGCTGGAGTGCAGGATTGCCAGCCTGTGATTTTTGATTTTCATTTTCTCAGGTGATAGACCCAGCAGTGGGTATGATTGATTGACTGGTATGGTAGCTCAACGTTTACCTTTTCAAGGCACCTGAATTGTGCTTTCATTAGTGGCTCTTACCACGTCCCCCTTAGAATCGAGGGTACGCCTTTCTCCACAATCACGTCAGCATTTATTGTTTGCAGCATTTTTGTTGATGGCCATTCTGACTGGTGTGAGCTGATAGGTTTTTGTAATTTGGGTTTACATGTCTGTAAAAATTCCTACAATTCATCATTTTTCCACGCCTTTTTCTTTTCTGTTAAAAGAAAAAAGAAAAAAAGTGTGAGTATAATATACCTCTTCAAAGTTTCTTTTTGGAAGGTGGCACTCTAGAATTTTTTGGTCGATTTTCGACCTCAGTATTTTTTGGAGGGCCGGTGTGATTTACAGACCTGCAATTGGTGAATATTTAGTGACCTCTGCAGTGGGATTAAAGCTGCTGTTGTGGGAAACGGCCACTAGGATGCAGCATTTCTCCATTCCCAAATCTGGGTACTAGGGCAGCAGAGCCGTTCTGGAAGTTGTTTGCCTAGGTTTTAAATCTGGATGGAATGTGCCAGGAAAACCCCCCATAAGTTTATGTCTCATTACTCCTAGTTCGTTGTTTTCATGTTTTCAATTGGGGTAATGGTTAGAATGTTGCTTGTCCAAGGTGTACACACTCTGGTTCATCTACATATTCTATATACCTATTTATGTAGAGATCCTCTTCCCGTGTAAATTATTACAGAGTGTTCCGTAATCCTTCCTTGCTATATGGTCGGTCTTTTTGATATATGTAGATAATATGTATTTGTATACATATGGTAACGCTAATCTTCATTTATCCATCCCCCCCACCTTTCCTTTTAGATAAGCATAGTTTTTTTTAATAAGTCTGTGATTGACTTTCTCTGTGGAAATATGTTGATTTGTGTCAGTTCTTAGATAACGCCTATAAGTGATATCATAGGATATAGGACTTTTGCTTTCCGACTTACCTCATGTTCTGTGATTATCTCCAAGATCATCTATGGTGCCTCAAAGAGCAGTGTTTCATTGTTTTCCATGGCTAGTATTCATTGTGTACATGGACCACTTCTTCTTTATCCTTTCATCTGTTGATGGACATTGTGGTTGCTTCACTGTCTTGTCTATTGTGAATAAGGCTGCAGTGCAGCTTTTGCAGCCCGGGTCTTCTTCATTCTGGTCTTCTCAGGTGAGAGGCCCATGGGTGCGCCTGCTGGATTGAATGGTACCTCAATTTTTCCTTTGAAACGCAGCTCCTTTCTGTTCTCATTATTGGTAGTTAACCCCTTTACATCTCACCAGCAGCTGGAGGGTACACATTTCTCTAAAACCTCTTCAGCATTTATTGTTTGTAGACTTTTTGCCAATGGTCAGTCGACTGGTGTGAGTTGAAAACTTTTTGTAGATTAGATTGCATGAATCTAATACTTCCTGAGGTTGAGCTTTTGCCCATTTTCCTGTTTTAAAAAAGAGAGTGAGGAAAACTTACCTCTTCATACTACCTTCTTGAAAATTTTGCCTGTTTTGAATTGTTTGTATCCATTCCCTACCTCAGCACAATTTTGAGGGCAGGTGTCCTTTACAGCCCTGAGTCCTTGTGAATGGTAAGTGACCATTAGCTGTGGGTTAAAAGCTGCTCTTGCGGGATTCGGCCACAAGGCGGCAGCATTTCTCCTTTACCAAATCTGGTTACTAGGGCAGCAGAGCCTTACTGGAAGTGGTGTTCTAGGTTGTAAATTAGAATGGAATGTGCGAGGAAAAAGCCCTTTAAGTTTATGTCTCATTACTTCTTGTTGGTATTTTTAACTTAATTTTTATTTTTTATCACAGCAAGCTTGATTACAAGGTTTTGTTTGTTCTAGGTGTGCAAGATGGGGTTCTTTCACACATATACATATATCTATTCTTCTTCAGATCCTTGTCCCACGTAGGTTATGACACAATGTTGAGTAGTCTTCTCTTGGTATTGCGTAGGTCTTTGGTGATTATATATTTCACATGTGTTTGTATCTCTCTGTTAACCTCAATATGGTAATGTATCCAATCCTCACACCTTTCCATTTGGTGAACCCTAAGTTATTTTAATGAATCTATGATAGTGTTTCTCCGTGGAAATATCTCTGTTTGTATCATTTTTTAGGTAACACCTATATGTGATATGATAGGATATGTGTCTTTCGCTTTCTCACTTACTCCAAGTTGCGTGATTACTTCTAGGCTCATCTATGGTGCTGCAAATGGCATTGTTTCATTTTTTCACTAGCTCATAGTCCATCTGTACAGGTAGCAGTTCTTCTTTGTCCACCCATCTGTCGGTGGACTTTTTGGTTACTTCCATATCTTGGCTATTGTAATACTATGCCATGCAGATTTGCGTGCCTGTGTCCTTCCAATTCTGTCTTCTTAGTTTATAGGTCCAGGAATAGGTCTGCTGGATCCTATGGTAGCTCAATGTTTACCTTTTAAAGGCACCTCTATTCTGTTCTCCTTAGTGGCTCTTTCCAGGTTAGGTCCCACTTAAAGTGGAGGGTATGTATTTCTTCCCAGCACCCTCAGCATTTATTCTTTGTAGTTTTTGCGGATGGTTATTCTGAGTGGTGTGAGCTGATACCTCTTTGTGGCTGAATTTGCATGTGTCTCATAATGCGTTGAAATTGAGCTTTAAGACATGCCCTTTTTATTTTTCCAGCTGTGATTAGAGCTTATTTCTTCAATGTGTTTTCTTAAAGTATGTGTCACCCTTGGCAATATTTTGGCCATTATCTCCCTCAAGACATTTTGAGGGCAGGTTTCATTTACAGCCCTGCAGTACTTGTTCATATGAAGTGACCATTAGCTCAGGCTTTAAACCTGCTTTTGCAGGTAACGGCCAGAGAGCGGCAGCCTTTCTACGTTCCCCTTGCTGGTACTAGGGAAACAGACCTACCGGCCAGTGGTGTTCTTCGGTTATAAATTCGAGTGCAATGTGCCCGGATAAACCCACAAATGTTGATGTCTCCTTGCTTTTGTTTGTTTTTAAATTTAATTTATATTTATTATTAGAGTAATATTCCATTGTGTACGTGGACCACTTCTTCTTGGTGCATTCCTCAGTTGATGGACATTTTCATTGCTTCCGAGTGCTGGCTACGGTAAATCTTGCTGGCGTACAGGTTTGCCAGCCTGGGACTTTTTGATTCTCATTTTCTCAGGTGATAGGCCAAGCAGTGGTTGTGATTGATTGACTGGTAGCTCAATGTTTCCCTTTTCAAACCACCTACATTGTGTTTTCATTAGTGGCTCTTTACATGCCCCCCCCCTTACAACCGAGGGTACGCATTTCTCCACCCTCCCTTCACCGTTTATTTTTTGCAGCATTTTTCCTAATGGCCATTCGGACTGCTGTGGGCGGATAGGTTTTTTTTTTTAATATGGGTATGCATGTCATTAACATTTTTAAAATTCATCATATTCCTACGCCTTTTTCTTTTCTCTTAAAAGAAAAAACCGTGAGTACAATATAGCTCTTGAAATTGTCTTCTTCGAAGGTTGCCCTCTTCTGAATTTTTGGGTCGATTTTTGACCCCAGAAATTTTCTGGAGGGCCGGTGTCATTTACAGAACTGCAAGTTGGTGAAAATTTAGTGACCTTTTGCAGTGGGTTCAAAGCTGCTGTTGTGGGAAACGGCCACAAGGAGGTAGCATTTCTCCATTCCCCAATCTGGGTACTAGGGCAACAGAGCCTTTCTGGAAGTCATTGCCCTAGGTTGTAAATTAGAATGGAATTTGCCAGGAGAAATCCCCATAAGTTTATGTCTCATTACTTCTTCTTGGTTTTTAAAATTTTTTTAATCTGGGTAAAGTTTAGAATATTGTTTGTCCTAGGTGTACACAATCTGGTCCATGTGTACATTATGCATGTCTATTAATGTACAGATCCTCTTCCCATGTAAAATATGACAGTGTTCCGTCGACCTCCCTGGCTATGTGTTCGGTCTTTTTGATACATGTATATAATATGTATTTGTATATGTATAGTAACACTGATCTTCATTTCTCAATTCCCCCCTCCTTTCCTTTTAGATGAGCATAGTTTGTTTTCTAAGCCTGTGAGTGTCTTTCTCTTTGCAAATATGTTCATCTGTGTCAGTTATTAGATAATGCCCTAAGTGATAATATAGGCTATAGGTCTTTTGCTTTCCGACCTGCTTCATGTTTTGTGATTATCTCCAGGCTCACGTATGGTGCCTCAAAGAGCAGTGCTTCCACGTTTTCCATGGCTCATATTGAATTGTGTACATGGACCACTTCTTCTTGGTGCATTCCTCTGTTGATGGACATTTTCGTTGCTTCCAAGTGTTGCCTATGGTAAATATTGCTGGAGTGCAGGAGTGCCAGCCTGTGATTTTTGATTTTCATTTTCTCAGGTGATAGACCCAGCAGTGGGTATGATTGATTGACTGGTATGGTAGCTCAACGTTTACCTTTTCAAGGCACCTGAATTGTGCTTTCATTAGTGGCTCTTACCACGTCCCCCTTAGAATCGAGGGTACACCTTTCTCCACAATCACGTCAGCATTTATTGTTTGCAGCATTTTTGTTGATGGCCATTCTGACTGGTGTGAGCTGATAGGTTTTTGTAATTTGGGTTTACATGTCTGTAAAAATTCCTACAATTCATCATTTTTCCACGCCTTTTTCTTTTCTGTTAAAAGAAAAAAGAAAAAAAGTGTGAGTATAATATACCTCTTCAAAGTTTCTTTTTGGAAGGTGGCACTCTAGAATTTTTTGGTCGATTTTCGACCTCAGTATTTTTTGGAGGGCCGGTGTGATTTACAGACCTGCAATTGGTGAATATTTAGTGACCTCTGCAGTGGGATTAAAGCTGCTGTTGTGGGAAACGGCCACTAGGATGCAGCATTTCTCCATTCCCAAATCTGGGTACTAGGGCAGCAGAGCCGTTCTGGAAGTTGTTTGCCTAGGTTTTAATTCTGGATGGAATGTGCCAGGAAAACCCCCCATAAGTTTATGTCTCATTACTCCTAGTTCGTTGTTTTCATGTTTTCAATTGGGGTAATGGTTAGAATGTTGCTTGTCCAAGGTGTACACACTCTGGTTCATCTACATATTCTATATACCTATTTATGTAGAGATCCTCTTCCCGTGTAAATTATTACAGAGTGTTCCGTAATCCTTCCTTGCTATATGGTCGGTCTTTTTGATATATGTAGATAATATGTATTTGTATACATATGGTAACGCTAATCTTCATTTATCCATCCCCCCCACCTTTCCTTTTAGATAAGCATAGTTTTTTTTAATAAGTCTGTGATTGACTTTCTCTGTGGAAATATGTTGATTTGTGTCAGTTCTTAGATAACGCCTATAAGTGATATCATAGGATATAGGACTTTTGCTTTCCGACTTACCTCATGTTCTGTGATTATCTCCAAGATCATCTATGGTGCCTCAAAGAGCAGTGTTTCATTGTTTTCCATGGCTAGTATTCATTGTGTACATGGACCACTTCTTCTTTATCCTTTCATCTGTTGATGGACATTGTGGTTGCTTCACTGTCTTGTCTATTGTGAATAAGGCTGCAGTGCAGCTTTTGCAGCCCGGGTCTTCTTCATTCTGGTCTTCTCAGGTGAGAGGCCCATGGGTGCGCCTGCTGGATTGAATGGTACCTCAATTTTTCCTTTGAAACGCAGCTCCTTTCTGTTCTCATTATTGGTAGTTAACCCCTTTACATCTCACCAGCAGCTGGAGGGTACACATTTCTCTAAAACCTCTTCAGCATTTATTGTTTGTAGACTTTTTGCCAATGGTCAGTCGACTGGTGTGAGTTGAAAACTTTTTGTAGATTAGATTGCATGAATCTAATACTTCCTGAGGTTGAGCTTTTGCCCATTTTCCTGTTTTAAAAAAGAGAGTGAGGAAAACTTACCTCTTCATACTACCTTCTTGAAAATTTTGCCTGTTTTGAATTGTTTGTATCCATTCCCTACCTCAGCACAATTTTGAGGGCAGGTGTCCTTTACAGCCCTGAGTCCTTGTGAATGGTAAGTGACCATTAGCTGTGGGTTAAAAGCTGCTCTTGCGGGATTCGGCCACAAGGCGGCAGCATTTCTCCTTTACCAAATCTGGTTACTAGGGCAGCAGAGCCTTACTGGAAGTGGTGTTCTAGGTTGTAAATTAGAATGGAATGTGCGAGGAAAAAGCCCTTTAAGTTTATGTCTCATTACTTCTTGTTGGTATTTTTAACTTAATTTTTATTTTTTATCACAGCAAGCTTGATTACAAGGTTTTGTTTGTTCTAGGTGTGCAAGATGGGGTTCTTTCACACATATACATATATCTATTCTTCTTCAGATCCTTGTCCCACGTAGGTTATGACACAATGTTGAGTAGTCTTCTCTTGGTATTGCGTAGGTCTTTGGTGATTATATATTTCACATGTGTTTGTATCTCTCTGTTAACCTCAATATGGTAATGTATCCAATCCTCACACCTTTCCATTTGGTGAACCCTAAGTTATTTTAATGAATCTATGATAGTGTTTCTCCGTGGAAATATCTCTGTTTGTATCATTTTTTAGGTAACACCTATATGTGATATGATAGGATATGTGTCTTTCGCTTTCTCACTTACTCCAAGTTGCGTGATTACTTCTAGGCTCATCTATGGTGCTGCAAATGGCATTGTTTCATTTTTTCACTAGCTCATAGTCCATCTGTACAGGTAGCAGTTCTTCTTTGTCCACCCATCTGTCGGTGGACTTTTTGGTTACTTCCATATCTTGGCTATTGTAATACTATGCCATGCAGATTTGCGTGCCTGTGTCCTTCCAATTCTGTCTTCTTAGTTTATAGGTCCAGGAATAGGTCTGCTGGATCCTATGGTAGCTCAATGTTTACCTTTTAAAGGCACCTCTATTCTGTTCTCCTTAGTGGCTCTTTCCAGGTTAGGTCCCACTTAAAGTGGAGGGTATGTATTTCTTCCCAGCACCCTCAGCATTTATTCTTTGTAGTTTTTGCGGATGGTTATTCTGAGTGGTGTGAGCTGATACCTCTTTGTGGCTGAATTTGCATGTGTCTCATAATGCGTTGAAATTGAGCTTTAAGACATGCCCTTTTTATTTTTCCAGCTGTGATTAGAGCTTATTTCTTCAATGTGTTTTCTTAAAGTATGTGTCACCCTTGGCAATATTTTGGCCATTATCTCCCTCAAGACATTTTGAGGGCAGGTTTCATTTACAGCCCTGCAGTACTTGTTCATATGAAGTGACCATTAGCTCAGGCTTTAAACCTGCTTTTGCAGGTAACGGCCAGAGAGCGGCAGCCTTTCTACGTTCCCCTTGCTGGTACTAGGGAAACAGACCTACCGGCCAGTGGTGTTCTTCGGTTATAAATTCGAGTGCAATGTGCCCGGATAAACCCACAAATGTTGATGTCTCCTTGCTTTTGTTTGTTTTTAAATTTAATTTATATTTATTATTAGAGTAATATTCCATTGTGTACGTGGACCACTTCTTCTTGGTGCATTCCTCGGTTGATGGACATTTTCATTGCTTCCGAGTGCTGGCTACGGTAAATCTTGCTGGCGTACAGGTTTGCCAGCCTGGGACTTTTTGATTCTCATTTTCTCAGGTGATAGGCCAAGCAGTGGTTGTGATTGATTGACTGGTAGCTCAATGTTTCCCTTTTCAAACCACCTACATTGTGTTTTCATTAGTGGCTCTTTACATGCCCCCCCCCTTACAACCGAGGGTACGCATTTCTCCACCCTCCCTTCACCGTTTATTTTTTGCAGCATTTTTCCTAATGGCCATTCGGACTGCTGTGGGCGGATAGGTTTTTTTTTTTAATATGGGTATGCATGTCATTAACATTTTTAAAATTCATCATATTCCTACGCCTTTTTCTTTTCTCTTAAAAGAAAAAACCGTGAGTACAATATAGCTCTTGAAATTGTCTTCTTCGAAGGTTGCCCTCTTCTGAATTTTTGGGTCGATTTTTGACCCCAGAAATTTTCTGGAGGGCCGGTGTCATTTACAGAACTGCAAGTTGGTGAAAATTTAGTGACCTTTTGCAGTGGGTTCAAAGCTGCTGTTGTGGGAAACGGCCACAAGGAGGTAGCATTTCTCCATTCCCCAATCTGGGTACTAGGGCAACAGAGCCTTTCTGGAAGTCATTGCCCTAGGTTGTAAATTAGAATGGAATTTGCCAGGAGAAATCCCCATAAGTTTATGTCTCATTACTTCTTCTTGGTTTTTAAAATTTTTTTAATCTGGGTAAAGTTTAGAATATTGTTTGTCCTAGGTGTACACAATCTGGTCCATGTGTACATTATGCATGTCTATTAATGTACAGATCCTCTTCCCATGTAAAATATGACAGTGTTCCGTCGACCTCCCTGGCTATGTGTTCGGTCTTTTTGATACATGTATATAATATGTATTTGTATATGTATAGTAACACTGATCTTCATTTCTCAATTCCCCCCTCCTTTCCTTTTAGATGAGCATAGTTTGTTTTCTAAGCCTGTGAGTGTCTTTCTCTTTGCAAATATGTTCATCTGTGTCAGTTATTAGATAATGCCCTAAGTGATAATATAGGCTATAGGTCTTTTGCTTTCCGACCTGCTTCATGTTTTGTGATTATCTCCAGGCTCACGTATGGTGCCTCAAAGAGCAGTGCTTCCACGTTTTCCATGGCTCATATTGAATTGTGTACATGGACCACTTCTTCTTGGTGCATTCCTCTGTTGATGGACATTTTCGTTGCTTCCAAGTGTTGCCTATGGTAAATATTGCTGGAGTGCAGGATTGCCAGCCTGTGATTTTTGATTTTCATTTTCTCAGGTGATAGACCCAGCAGTGGGTATGATTGATTGACTGGTATGGTAGCTCAACGTTTACCTTTTCAAGGCACCTGAATTGTGCTTTCATTAGTGGCTCTTACCACGTCCCCCTTAGAATCGAGGGTACGCCTTTCTCCACAATCACGTCAGCATTTATTGTTTGCAGCATTTTTGTTGATGGCCATTCTGACTGGTGTGAGCTGATAGGTTTTTGTAATTTGGGTTTACATGTCTGTAAAAATTCCTACAATTCATCATTTTTCCACGCCTTTTTCTTTTCTGTTAAAAGAAAAAAGAAAAAAAGTGTGAGTATAATATACCTCTTCAAAGTTTCTTTTTGGAAGGTGGCACTCTAGAATTTTTTGGTCGATTTTCGACCTCAGTATTTTTTGGAGGGCCGGTGTGATTTACAGACCTGCAATTGGTGAATATTTAGTGACCTCTGCAGTGGGATTAAAGCTGCTGTTGTGGGAAACGGCCACTAGGATGCAGCATTTCTCCATTCCCAAATCTGGGTACTAGGGCAGCAGAGCCGTTCTGGAAGTTGTTTGCCTAGGTTTTAAATCTGGATGGAATGTGCCAGGAAAACCCCCCATAAGTTTATGTCTCATTACTCCTAGTTCGTTGTTTTCATGTTTTCAATTGGGGTAATGGTTAGAATGTTGCTTGTCCAAGGTGTACACACTCTGGTTCATCTACATATTCTATATACCTATTTATGTAGAGATCCTCTTCCCGTGTAAATTATTACAGAGTGTTCCGTAATCCTTCCTTGCTATATGGTCGGTCTTTTTGATATATGTAGATAATATGTATTTGTATACATATGGTAACGCTAATCTTCATTTATCCATCCCCCCCACCTTTCCTTTTAGATAAGCATAGTTTTTTTTAATAAGTCTGTGATTGACTTTCTCTGTGGAAATATGTTGATTTGTGTCAGTTCTTAGATAACGCCTATAAGTGATATCATAGGATATAGGACTTTTGCTTTCCGACTTACCTCATGTTCTGTGATTATCTCCAAGATCATCTATGGTGCCTCAAAGAGCAGTGTTTCATTGTTTTCCATGGCTAGTATTCATTGTGTACATGGACCACTTCTTCTTTATCCTTTCATCTGTTGATGGACATTGTGGTTGCTTCACTGTCTTGTCTATTGTGAATAAGGCTGCAGTGCAGCTTTTGCAGCCCGGGTCTTCTTCATTCTGGTCTTCTCAGGTGAGAGGCCCATGGGTGCGCCTGCTGGATTGAATGGTACCTCAATTTTTCCTTTGAAACGCAGCTCCTTTCTGTTCTCATTATTGGTAGTTAACCCCTTTACATCTCACCAGCAGCTGGAGGGTACACATTTCTCTAAAACCTCTTCAGCATTTATTGTTTGTAGACTTTTTGCCAATGGTCAGTCGACTGGTGTGAGTTGAAAACTTTTTGTAGATTAGATTGCATGAATCTAATACTTCCTGAGGTTGAGCTTTTGCCCATTTTCCTGTTTTAAAAAAGAGAGTGAGGAAAACTTACCTCTTCATACTACCTTCTTGAAAATTTTGCCTGTTTTGAATTGTTTGTATCCATTCCCTACCTCAGCACAATTTTGAGGGCAGGTGTCCTTTACAGCCCTGAGTCCTTGTGAATGGTAAGTGACCATTAGCTGTGGGTTAAAAGCTGCTCTTGCGGGATTCGGCCACAAGGCGGCAGCATTTCTCCTTTACCAAATCTGGTTACTAGGGCAGCAGAGCCTTACTGGAAGTGGTGTTCTAGGTTGTAAATTAGAATGGAATGTGCGAGGAAAAAGCCCTTTAAGTTTATGTCTCATTACTTCTTGTTGGTATTTTTAACTTAATTTTTATTTTTTATCACAGCAAGCTTGATTACAAGGTTTTGTTTGTTCTAGGTGTGCAAGATGGGGTTCTTTCACACATATACATATATCTATTCTTCTTCAGATCCTTGTCCCACGTAGGTTATGACACAATGTTGAGTAGTCTTCTCTTGGTATTGCGTAGGTCTTTGGTGATTATATATTTCACATGTGTTTGTATCTCTCTGTTAACCTCAATATGGTAATGTATCCAATCCTCACACCTTTCCATTTGGTGAACCCTAAGTTATTTTAATGAATCTATGATAGTGTTTCTCCGTGGAAATATCTCTGTTTGTATCATTTTTTAGGTAACACCTATATGTGATATGATAGGATATGTGTCTTTCGCTTTCTCACTTACTCCAAGTTGCGTGATTACTTCTAGGCTCATCTATGGTGCTGCAAATGGCATTGTTTCATTTTTTCACTAGCTCATAGTCCATCTGTACAGGTAGCAGTTCTTCTTTGTCCACCCATCTGTCGGTGGACTTTTTGGTTACTTCCATATCTTGGCTATTGTAATACTATGCCATGCAGATTTGCGTGCCTGTGTCCTTCCAATTCTGTCTTCTTAGTTTATAGGTCCAGGAATAGGTCTGCTGGATCCTATGGTAGCTCAATGTTTACCTTTTAAAGGCACCTCTATTCTGTTCTCCTTAGTGGCTCTTTCCAGGTTAGGTCCCACTTAAAGTGGAGGGTATGTATTTCTTCCCAGCACCCTCAGCATTTATTCTTTGTAGTTTTTGCGGATGGTTATTCTGAGTGGTGTGAGCTGATACCTCTTTGTGGCTGAATTTGCATGTGTCTCATAATGCGTTGAAATTGAGCTTTAAGACATGCCCTTTTTATTTTTCCAGCTGTGATTAGAGCTTATTTCTTCAATGTGTTTTCTTAAAGTATGTGTCACCCTTGGCAATATTTTGGCCATTATCTCCCTCAAGACATTTTGAGGGCAGGTTTCATTTACAGCCCTGCAGTACTTGTTCATATGAAGTGACCATTAGCTCAGGCTTTAAACCTGCTTTTGCAGGTAACGGCCAGAGAGCGGCAGCCTTTCTACGTTCCCCTTGCTGGTACTAGGGAAACAGACCTACCGGCCAGTGGTGTTCTTCGGTTATAAATTCGAGTGCAATGTGCCCGGATAAACCCACAAATGTTGATGTCTCCTTGCTTTTGTTTGTTTTTAAATTTAATTTATATTTATTATTAGAGTAATATTCCATTGTGTACGTGGACCACTTCTTCTTGGTGCATTCCTCAGTTGATGGACATTTTCATTGCTTCCGAGTGCTGGCTACGGTAAATCTTGCTGGCGTACAGGTTTGCCAGCCTGGGACTTTTTGATTCTCATTTTCTCAGGTGATAGGCCAAGCAGTGGTTGTGATTGATTGACTGGTAGCTCAATGTTTCCCTTTTCAAACCACCTACATTGTGTTTTCATTAGTGGCTCTTTACATGCCCCCCCCCTTACAACCGAGGGTACGCATTTCTCCACCCTCCCTTCACCGTTTATTTTTTGCAGCATTTTTCCTAATGGCCATTCGGACTGCTGTGGGCGGATAGGTTTTTTTTTTTAATATGGGTATGCATGTCATTAACATTTTTAAAATTCATCATATTCCTACGCCTTTTTCTTTTCTCTTAAAAGAAAAAACCGTGAGTACAATATAGCTCTTGAAATTGTCTTCTTCGAAGGTTGCCCTCTTCTGAATTTTTGGGTCGATTTTTGACCCCAGAAATTTTCTGGAGGGCCGGTGTCATTTACAGAACTGCAAGTTGGTGAAAATTTAGTGACCTTTTGCAGTGGGTTCAAAGCTGCTGTTGTGGGAAACGGCCACAAGGAGGTAGCATTTCTCCATTCCCCAATCTGGGTACTAGGGCAACAGAGCCTTTCTGGAAGTCATTGCCCTAGGTTGTAAATTAGAATGGAATTTGCCAGGAGAAATCCCCATAAGTTTATGTCTCATTACTTCTTCTTGGTTTTTAAAATTTTTTTAATCTGGGTAAAGTTTAGAATATTGTTTGTCCTAGGTGTACACAATCTGGTCCATGTGTACATTATGCATGTCTATTAATGTACAGATCCTCTTCCCATGTAAAATATGACAGTGTTCCGTCGACCTCCCTGGCTATGTGTTCGGTCTTTTTGATACATGTATATAATATGTATTTGTATATGTATAGTAACACTGATCTTCATTTCTCAATTCCCCCCTCCTTTCCTTTTAGATGAGCATAGTTTGTTTTCTAAGCCTGTGAGTGTCTTTCTCTTTGCAAATATGTTCATCTGTGTCAGTTATTAGATAATGCCCTAAGTGATAATATAGGCTATAGGTCTTTTGCTTTCCGACCTGCTTCATGTTTTGTGATTATCTCCAGGCTCACGTATGGTGCCTCAAAGAGCAGTGCTTCCACGTTTTCCATGGCTCATATTGAATTGTGTACATGGACCACTTCTTCTTGGTGCATTCCTCTGTTGATGGACATTTTCGTTGCTTCCAAGTGTTGCCTATGGTAAATATTGCTGGAGTGCAGGAGTGCCAGCCTGTGATTTTTGATTTTCATTTTCTCAGGTGATAGACCCAGCAGTGGGTATGATTGATTGACTGGTATGGTAGCTCAACGTTTACCTTTTCAAGGCACCTGAATTGTGCTTTCATTAGTGGCTCTTACCACGTCCCCCTTAGAATCGAGGGTACACCTTTCTCCACAATCACGTCAGCATTTATTGTTTGCAGCATTTTTGTTGATGGCCATTCTGACTGGTGTGAGCTGATAGGTTTTTGTAATTTGGGTTTACATGTCTGTAAAAATTCCTACAATTCATCATTTTTCCACGCCTTTTTCTTTTCTGTTAAAAGAAAAAAGAAAAAAAGTGTGAGTATAATATACCTCTTCAAAGTTTCTTTTTGGAAGGTGGCACTCTAGAATTTTTTGGTCGATTTTCGACCTCAGTATTTTTTGGAGGGCCGGTGTGATTTACAGACCTGCAATTGGTGAATATTTAGTGACCTCTGCAGTGGGATTAAAGCTGCTGTTGTGGGAAACGGCCACTAGGATGCAGCATTTCTCCATTCCCAAATCTGGGTACTAGGGCAGCAGAGCCGTTCTGGAAGTTGTTTGCCTAGGTTTTAATTCTGGATGGAATGTGCCAGGAAAACCCCCCATAAGTTTATGTCTCATTACTCCTAGTTCGTTGTTTTCATGTTTTCAATTGGGGTAATGGTTAGAATGTTGCTTGTCCAAGGTGTACACACTCTGGTTCATCTACATATTCTATATACCTATTTATGTAGAGATCCTCTTCCCGTGTAAATTATTACAGAGTGTTCCGTAATCCTTCCTTGCTATATGGTCGGTCTTTTTGATATATGTAGATAATATGTATTTGTATACATATGGTAACGCTAATCTTCATTTATCCATCCCCCCCACCTTTCCTTTTAGATAAGCATAGTTTTTTTTAATAAGTCTGTGATTGACTTTCTCTGTGGAAATATGTTGATTTGTGTCAGTTCTTAGATAACGCCTATAAGTGATATCATAGGATATAGGACTTTTGCTTTCCGACTTACCTCATGTTCTGTGATTATCTCCAAGATCATCTATGGTGCCTCAAAGAGCAGTGTTTCATTGTTTTCCATGGCTAGTATTCATTGTGTACATGGACCACTTCTTCTTTATCCTTTCATCTGTTGATGGACATTGTGGTTGCTTCACTGTCTTGTCTATTGTGAATAAGGCTGCAGTGCAGCTTTTGCAGCCCGGGTCTTCTTCATTCTGGTCTTCTCAGGTGAGAGGCCCATGGGTGCGCCTGCTGGATTGAATGGTACCTCAATTTTTCCTTTGAAACGCAGCTCCTTTCTGTTCTCATTATTGGTAGTTAACCCCTTTACATCTCACCAGCAGCTGGAGGGTACACATTTCTCTAAAACCTCTTCAGCATTTATTGTTTGTAGACTTTTTGCCAATGGTCAGTCGACTGGTGTGAGTTGAAAACTTTTTGTAGATTAGATTGCATGAGTCTAATACTTCCTGAGGTTGAGCTTTTGTCCATTTTCCTGTTTTAAAAAAGAGAGTGAGGAAAACTTACCTCTTCATACTACCTTCTTGAAAATTTTGCCTGTTTTGAATTGTTTGTATCCATTCCCTACCTCAGCACAATTTTGAGGGCAGGTGTCCTTTACAGCCCTGAGTCCTTGTGAATGGTAAGTGACCATTAGCTGTGGGTTAAAAGCTGCTCTTGCGGGATTCGGCCACAAGGCGGCAGCATTTCTCCTTTACCAAATCTGGTTACTAGGGCAACAGAGCCTTACTGGAAGTGGTGTTCTAGGTTGTAAATTAGAATGGAATGTGCGAGGAAAAAGCCCTTTAAGTTTATGTCTCATTACTTCTTGTTGGTATTTTTAACTTAATTTTTATTTTTTATCACAGCAAGCTTGATTACAAGGTTTTGTTTGTTCTAGGTGTGCAAGATGGGGTTCTTTCACACATATACATATATCTATTCTTCTTCGGATCCTTGTCCCACGTAGGTTATGACACAATGTTGAGTAGTCTTCTCTTGGTATTGCGTAGGTCTTTGGTGATTATATATTTCACATGTGTTTGTATCTCTCTGTTAACCTCAATATGGTAATGTATCCAATCCTCACACCTTTCCATTTGGTGAACCCTAAGTTATTTTAATGAATCTATGATAGTGTTTCTCCGTGGAAATATCTCTGTTTGTATCATTTTTTAGGTAACACCTATATGTGATATGATAGGATATGTGTCTTTCGCTTTCTCACTTACTCCAAGTTGCGTGATTACTTCTAGGCTCATCTATGGTGCTGCAAATGGCATTGTTTCATTTTTTCACTAGCTCATAGTCCATCTGTACAGGTAGCAGTTCTTCTTTGTCCACCCATCTGTCGGTGGACTTTTTGGTTACTTCCATATCTTGGCTATTGTAATACTATGCCATGCAGATTTGCGTGCCTGTGTCCTTCCAATTCTGTCTTCTTAGTTTATAGGTCCAGGAATAGGTCTGCTGGATCCTATGGTAGCTCAATGTTTACCTTTTAAAGGCACCTCTATTCTGTTCTCCTTAGTGGCTCTTTCCAGGTTAGGTCCCACTTAAAGTGGAGGGTATGTATTTCTTCCCAGCACCCTCAGCATTTATTCTTTGTAGTTTTTGCGGATGGTTATTCTGAGTGGTGTGAGCTGATACCTCTTTGTGGTTCAATTTGCATGTGTCTCATAATGCGTTGAAATTGAGCTTTAAGACATGCCCTTTTTATTTTTCCAGCTGTGATTAGAGCTTATTTCTTCAATGTGTTTTCTTAAAGTATGTGTCACCCTTGGCAATATTTTGGCCATTATCTCCCTCAAGACATTTTGAGGGCAGGTTTCATTTACAGCCCTGCAGTACTTGTTCATATGAAGTGACCATTAGCTCAGGCTTTAAACCTGCTTTTGCAGGTAACGGCCAGAGAGCGGCAGCCTTTCTACGTTCCCCTTGCTGGTACTAGGGAAACAGACCTACCGGCCAGTGGTGTTCTTCGGTTATAAATTCGAGTGCAATGTGCCCGGATAAACCCACAAATGTTGATGTCTCCTTGCTTTTGTTTGTTTTTAAATTTAATTTATATTTATTATTAGAGTAATATTCCATTGTGTACGTGGACCACTTCTTCTTGGTGCATTCCTCGGTTGATGGACATTTTCATTGCTTCCGAGTGCTGGCTACGGTAAATCTTGCTGGCGTACAGGTTTGCCAGCCTGGGACTTTTTGATTCTCATTTTCTCAGGTGATAGGCCAAGCAGTGGTTGTGATTGATTGACTGGTAGCTCAATGTTTCCCTTTTCAAACCACCTACATTGTGTTTTCATTAGTGGCTCTTTACATGCCCCCCCTTACAACCGAGGGTACGCATTTCTCCACCCTCCCTTCACCGTTTATTTTTTGCAGCATTTTTCCTAATGGCCATTCGGACTGCTGTGGGCGGATAGGTTTTTTTTTAATATGGGTATGCATGTCATTAACATTTTTAAAATTCATCATATTCCTACGCCTTTTTCTTTTCTCTTAAAAGAAAAAACCGTGAGTACAATATAGCTCTTGAAATTGTCTTCTTCGAAGGTTGCCCTCTTCTGAATTTTTGGGTCGATTTTTGACCCCAGAAATTTTCTGGAGGGCCGGTGTCATTTACAGAACTGCAAGTTGGTGAAAATTTAGTGACCTTTTGCAGTGGGTTCAAAGCTGCTGTTGTGGGAAACGGCCACAAGGAGGTAGCATTTCTCCATTCCCCAATCTGGGTACTAGGGCAACAGAGCCTTTCTGGAAGTCATTGCCCTAGGTTGTAAATTAGAATGGAATTTGCCAGGAGAAATCCCCATAAGTTTATGTCTCATTACTTCTTCTTGGTTTTTAAAATTTTTTTAATCTGGGTAAAGTTTAGAATATTGTTTGTCCTAGGTGTACACAATCTGGTCCATGTGTACATTATGCATGTCTATTAATGTACAGATCCTCTTCCCATGTAAAATATGACAGTGTTCCGTCGACCTCCCTGGCTATGTGTTCGGTCTTTTTGATACATGTATATAATATGTATTTGTATATGTATAGTAACACTGATCTTCATTTCTCAATTCCCCCCTCCTTTCCTTTTAGATGAGCATAGTTTGTTTTCTAAGCCTGTGAGTGTCTTTCTCTTTGCAAATATGTTCATCTGTGTCAGTTATTAGATAATGCCCTAAGTGATAATATAGGCTATAGGTCTTTTGCTTTCCGACCTGCTTCATGTTTTGTGATTATCTCCAGGCTCACGTATGGTGCCTCAAAGAGCAGTGCTTCCACGTTTTCCATGGCTCATATTGAATTGTGTACATGGACCACTTCTTCTTGGTGCATTCCTCTGTTGATGGACATTTTCGTTGCTTCCAAGTGTTGCCTATGGTAAATATTGCTGGAGTGCAGGATTGCCAGCCTGTGATTTTTGATTTTCATTTTCTCAGGTGATAGACCCAGCAGTGGGTATGATTGATTGACTGGTATGGTAGCTCAACGTTTACCTTTTCAAGGCACCTGAATTGTGCTTTCATTAGTGGCTCTTACCACGTCCCCCTTAGAATCGAGGGTACGCCTTTCTCCACAATCACGTCAGCATTTATTGTTTGCAGCATTTTTGTTGATGGCCATTCTGACTGGTGTGAGCTGATAGGTTTTTGTAATTTGGGTTTACATGTCTGTAAAAATTCCTACAATTCATCATTTTTCCACGCCTTTTTCTTTTCTGTTAAAAGAAAAAAGAAAAAAAGTGTGAGTATAATATACCTCTTCAAAGTTTCTTTTTGGAAGGTGGCATTCTAGAATTTTTTGGTCGATTTTCGACCTCAGTATTTTTTGGAGGGCCGGTGTGATTTACAGACCTGCAATTGGTGAATATTTAGTGACCTCTGCAGTGGGATTAAAGCTGCTGTTGTGGGAAACGGCCACTAGGATGCAGCATTTCTCCATTCCCAAATCTGGGTACTAGGGCAGCAGAGCCGTTCTGGAAGTTGTTTGCCTAGGTTTTAATTCTGGATGGAATGTGCCAGGAAAACCCCCCATAAGTTTATGTCTCATTACTCCTAGTTCGTTGTTTTCATGTTTTCAATTGGGGTAATGGTTAGAATGTTGCTTGTCCAAGGTGTACACACTCTGGTTCATCTACATATTCTATATACCTATTTATGTAGAGATCCTCTTCCCGTGTAAATTATTACAGAGTGTTCCGTAATCCTTCCTTGCTATATGGTCGGTCTTTTTGATATATGTAGATAATATGTATTTGTATACATATGGTAACGCTAATCTTCATTTATCCATCCCCCCCACCTTTCCTTTTAGATAAGCATAGTTTTTTTTAATAAGTCTGTGATTGACTTTCTCTGTGGAAATATGTTGATTTGTGTCAGTTCTTAGATAACGCCTATAAGTGATATCATAGGATATAGGACTTTTGCTTTCCGACTTACCTCATGTTCTGTGATTATCTCCAAGATCATCTATGGTGCCTCAAAGAGCAGTGTTTCATTGTTTTCCATGGCTAGTATTCATTGTGTACATGGACCACTTCTTCTTTATCCTTTCATCTGTTGATGGACATTGTGGTTGCTTCACTGTCTTGTCTATTGTGAATAAGGCTGCAGTGCAGCTTTTGCAGCCCGGGTCTTCTTCATTCTGGTCTTCTCAGGTGAGAGGCCCATGGGTGCGCCTGCTGGATTGAATGGTACCTCAATTTTTCCTTTGAAACGCAGCTCCTTTCTGTTCTCATTATTGGTAGTTAACCCCTTTACATCTCACCAGCAGCTGGAGGGTACACATTTCTCTAAAACCTCTTCAGCATTTATTGTTTGTAGACTTTTTGCCAATGGTCAGTCGACTGGTGTGAGTTGAAAACTTTTTGTAGATTAGATTGCATGAGTCTAATACTTCCTGAGGTTGAGCTTTTGTCCATTTTCCTGTTTTAAAAAAGAGAGTGAGGAAAACTTACCTCTTCATACTACCTTCTTGAAAATTTTGCCTGTTTTGAATTGTTTGTATCCATTCCCTACCTCAGCACAATTTTGAGGGCAGGTGTCCTTTACAGCCCTGAGTCCTTGTGAATGGTAAGTGACCATTAGCTGTGGGTTAAAAGCTGCTCTTGCGGGATTCGGCCACAAGGCGGCAGCATTTCTCCTTTACCAAATCTGGTTACTAGGGCAACAGAGCCTTACTGGAAGTGGTGTTCTAGGTTGTAAATTAGAATGGAATGTGCGAGGAAAAAGCCCTTTAAGTTTATGTCTCATTACTTCTTGTTGGTATTTTTAACTTAATTTTTATTTTTTATCACAGCAAGCTTGATTACAAGGTTTTGTTTGTTCTAGGTGTGCAAGATGGGGTTCTTTCACACATATACATATATCTATTCTTCTTCGGATCCTTGTCCCACGTAGGTTATGACACAATGTTGAGTAGTCTTCTCTTGGTATTGCGTAGGTCTTTGGTGATTATATATTTCACATGTGTTTGTATCTCTCTGTTAACCTCAATATGGTAATGTATCCAATCCTCACACCTTTCCATTTGGTGAACCCTAAGTTATTTTAATGAATCTATGATAGTGTTTCTCCGTGGAAATATCTCTGTTTGTATCATTTTTTAGGTAACACCTATATGTGATATGATAGGATATGTGTCTTTCGCTTTCTCACTTACTCCAAGTTGCGTGATTACTTCTAGGCTCATCTATGGTGCTGCAAATGGCATTGTTTCATTTTTTCACTAGCTCATAGTCCATCTGTACAGGTAGCAGCTCTTCTTTGTCCACCCATCTGTCGGTGGACTTTTTGGTTACTTCCATATCTTGGCTATTGTAATACTATGCCATGCAGATTTGCGTGCCTGTGTCCTTCCAATTCTGTCTTCTTAGTTTATAGGTCCAGGAATAGGTCTGCTGGATCCTATGGTAGCTCAATGTTTACCTTTTAAAGGCACCTCTATTCTGTTCTCCTTAGTGGCTCTTTCCAGGTTAGGTCCCACTTAAAGTGGAGGGTATGTATTTCTTCCCAGCACCCTCAGCATTTATTCTTTGTAGTTTTTGCGGATGGTTATTCTGAGTGGTGTGAGCTGATACCTCTTTGTGGTTGAATTTGCATGTGTCTCATAATGCGTTGAAATTGAGCTTTAAGACATGCCCTTTTTATTTTTCCAGCTGTGATTAGAGCTTATTTCTTCAATGTGTTTTCTTAAAGTATGTGTCACCCTTGGCAATATTTTGGCCATTATCTCCCTCAAGACATTTTGAGGGCAGGTTTCATTTACAGCCCTGCAGTACTTGTTCATATGAAGTGACCATTAGCTCAGGCTTTAAACCTGCTTTTGCAGGTAACGGCCAGAGAGCGGCAGCCTTTCTACGTTCCCCTTGCTGGTACTAGGGAAACAGACCTACCGGCCAGTGGTGTTCTTCGGTTGTAAATTCGAGTGCAATGTGCCCGGATAAACCCACAAATGTTGATGTCTCCTTGCTTTTGTTTGTTTTTAAATTTAATTTATATTTATTATTAGAGTAATATTCCATTGTGTACGTGGACCACTTCTTCTTGGTGCATTCCTCGGTTGATGGACATTTTCATTGCTTCCGAGTGCTGGCTACGGTAAATCTTGCTGGCGTACAGGTTTGCCAGCCTGGGACTTTTTGATTCTCATTTTCTCAGGTGATAGGCCAAGCAGTGGTTGTGATTGATTGACTGGTAGCTCAATGTTTCCCTTTTCAAACCACCTACATTGTGTTTTCATTAGTGGCTCTTTACATGCCCCCCCTTACAACCGAGGGTACGCATTTCTCCACCCTCCCTTCACCGTTTATTTTTTGCAGCATTTTTCCTAATGGCCATTCGGACTGCTGTGGGCGGATAGGTTATTTTTTTAATATGGGTATGCATGTCATTAACATTTTTAAAATTCATCATATTCCTACGCCTTTTTCTTTTCTCTTAAAAGAAAAAACCGTGAGTACAATATAGCTCTTGAAATTGTCTTCTTCGAAGGTTGCCCTCTTCTGAATTTTTGGGTCGATTTTTGACCCCAGAAATTTTCTGGAGGGCCGGTGTCATTTACAGAACTGCAAGTTGGTGAAAATTTAGTGACCTTTTGCAGTGGGTTCAAAGCTGCTGTTGTGGGAAACGGCCACAAGGAGGTAGCATTTCTCCATTCCCCAATCTGGGTACTAGGGCAACAGAGCCTTTCTGGAAGTCATTGCCCTAGGTTGTAAATTAGAATGGAATTTGCCAGGAGAAATCCCCATAAGTTTATGTCTCATTACTTCTTCTTGGTTTTTAAATTTTTTTTAATCTGGGTAAAGTTTAGAATATTGTTTGTCCTAGGTGTACACAATCTGGTCCATGTGTACATTATGCATGTCTATTAATGTACAGATCCTCTTCCCATGTAAAATATGACAGTGTTCCGTCGACCTCCCTGGCTATGTGTTCGGTCTTTTTGATACATGTATATAATATGTATTTGTATATGTATAGTAACACTGATCTTCATTTCTCAATTCCCCCCTCCTTTCCTTTTAGATGAGCATAGTTTGTTTTCTAAGCCTGTGAGTGTCTTTCTCTTTGCAAATATGTTCATCTGTGTCAGTTATTAGATAATGCCCTAAGTGATAATATAGGCTATAGGTCTTTTGCTTTCCGACCTGCTTCATGTTTTGTGATTATCTCCAGGCTCACGTATGGTGCCTCAAAGAGCAGTGCTTCCACGTTTTCCATGGCTCATATTGAATTGTGTACATGGACCACTTCTTCTTGGTGCATTCCTCTGTTGATGGACATTTTCGTTGCTTCCAAGTGTTGCCTATGGTAAATATTGCTGGAGTGCAGGAGTGCCAGCCTGTGATTTTTGATTTTCATTTTCTCAGGTGATAGACCCAGCAGTGGGTATGATTGATTGACTGGTATGGTAGCTCAACGTTTACCTTTTCAAGGCACCTGAATTGTGCTTTCATTAGTGGCTCTTACCACGTCCCCCTTAGAATCGAGGGTACGCCTTTCTCCACAATCACGTCAGCATTTATTGTTTGCAGCATTTTTGTTGATGGCCATTCTGACTGGTGTGAGCTGATAGGTTTTTGTAATTTGGGTTTACATGTCTGTAAAAATTCCTACAATTCATCATTTTTCCACGCCTTTTTCTTTTCTGTTAAAAGAAAAAAGAAAAAAAGTGTGAGTATAATATACCTCTTCAAAGTTTCTTTTTGGAAGGTGGCACTCTAGAATTTTTTGGTCGATTTTCGACCTCAGTATTTTTTGGAGGGCCGGTGTGATTTACAGACCTGCAATTGGTGAATATTTAGTGACCTCTGCAGTGGGATTAAAGCTGCTGTTGTGGGAAACGGCCACTAGGATGCAGCATTTCTCCATTCCCAAATCTGGGTACTAGGGCAGCAGAGCCGTTCTGGAAGTTGTTTGCCTAGGTTTTAATTCTGGATGGAATGTGCCAGGAAAACCCCCCATAAGTTTATGTCTCATTACTCCTAGTTCGTTGTTTTCATGTTTTCAATTGGGGTAATGGTTAGAATGTTGCTTGTCCAAGGTGTACACACTCTGGTTCATCTACATATTCTATATACCTATTTATGTAGAGATCCTCTTCCCGTGTAAATTATTACAGAGTGTTCCGTAATCCTTCCTTGCTATATGGTCGGTCTTTTTGATATATGTAGATAATATGTATTTGTATACATATGGTAACGCTAATCTTCATTTATCCATCCCCCCCACCTTTCCTTTTAGATAAGCATAGTTTTTTTTAATAAGTCTGTGATTGACTTTCTCTGTGGAAATATGTTGATTTGTGTCAGTTCTTAGATAACGCCTATAAGTGATATCATAGGATATAGGACTTTTGCTTTCCGACTTACCTCATGTTCTGTGATTATCTCCAAGATCATCTATGGTGCCTCAAAGAGCAGTGTTTCATTGTTTTCCATGGCTAGTATTCATTGTGTACATGGACCACTTCTTCTTTATCCTTTCATCTGTTGATGGACATTGTGGTTGCTTCACTGTCTTGTCTATTGTGAATAAGGCTGCAGTGCAGCTTTTGCAGCCCGGGTCTTCTTCATTCTGGTCTTCTCAGGTGAGAGGCCCATGGGTGCGCCTGCTGGATTGAATGGTACCTCAATTTTTCCTTTGAAACGCAGCTCCTTTCTGTTCTCATTATTGGTAGTTAACCCCTTTACATCTCACCAGCAGCTGGAGGGTACACATTTCTCTAAAACCTCTTCAGCATTTATTGTTTGTAGACTTTTTGCCAATGGTCAGTCGACTGGTGTGAGTTGAAAACTTTTTGTAGATTAGATTGCATGAGTCTAATACTTCCTGAGGTTGAGCTTTTGTCCATTTTCCTGTTTTAAAAAAGAGAGTGAGGAAAACTTACCTCTTCATACTACCTTCTTGAAAATTTTGCCTGTTTTGAATTGTTTGTATCCATTCCCTACCTCAGCACAATTTTGAGGGCAGGTGTCCTTTACAGCCCTGAGTCCTTGTGAATGGTAAGTGACCATTAGCTGTGGGTTAAAAGCTGCTCTTGCGGGATTCGGCCACAAGGCGGCAGCATTTCTCCTTTACCAAATCTGGTTACTAGGGCAACAGAGCCTTACTGGAAGTGGTGTTCTAGGTTGTAAATTAGAATGGAATGTGCGAGGAAAAAGCCCTTTAAGTTTATGTCTCATTACTTCTTGTTGGTATTTTTAACTTAATTTTTATTTTTTATCACAGCAAGCTTGATTACAAGGTTTTGTTTGTTCTAGGTGTGCAAGATGGGGTTCTTTCACACATATACATATATCTATTCTTCTTCGGATCCTTGTCCCACGTAGGTTATGACACAATGTTGAGTAGTCTTCTCTTGGTATTGCGTAGGTCTTTGGTGATTATATATTTCACATGTGTTTGTATCTCTCTGTTAACCTCAATATGGTAATGTATCCAATCCTCACACCTTTCCATTTGGTGAACCCTAAGTTATTTTAATGAATCTATGATAGTGTTTCTCCGTGGAAATATCTCTGTTTGTATCATTTTTTAGGTAACACCTATATGTGATATGATAGGATATGTGTCTTTCGCTTTCTCACTTACTCCAAGTTGCGTGATTACTTCTAGGCTCATCTATGGTGCTGCAAATGGCATTGTTTCATTTTTTCACTAGCTCATAGTCCATCTGTACAGGTAGCAGTTCTTCTTTGTCCACCCATCTGTCGGTGGACTTTTTGGTTACTTCCATATCTTGGCTATTGTAATACTATGCCATGCAGATTTGCGTGCCTGTGTCCTTCCAATTCTGTCTTCTTAGTTTATAGGTCCAGGAATAGGTCTGCTGGATCCTATGGTAGCTCAATGTTTACCTTTTAAAGGCACCTCTATTCTGTTCTCCTTAGTGGCTCTTTCCAGGTTAGGTCCCACTTAAAGTGGAGGGTATGTATTTCTTCCCAGCACCCTCAGCATTTATTCTTTGTAGTTTTTGCGGATGGTTATTCTGAGTGGTGTGAGCTGATACCTCTTTGTGGTTGAATTTGCATGTGTCTCATAATGCGTTGAAATTGAGCTTTAAGACATGCCCTTTTTATTTTTCCAGCTGTGATTAGAGCTTATTTCTTCAATGTGTTTTCTTAAAGTATGTGTCACCCTTGGCAATATTTTGGCCATTATCTCCCTCAAGACATTTTGAGGGCAGGTTTCATTTACAGCCCTGCAGTACTTGTTCATATGAAGTGACCATTAGCTCAGGCTTTAAACCTGCTTTTGCAGGTAACGGCCAGAGAGCGGCAGCCTTTCTACGTTCCCCTTGCTGGTACTAGGGAAACAGACCTACCGGCCAGTGGTGTTCTTCGGTTATAAATTCGAGTGCAATGTGCCCGGATAAACCCACAAATGTTGATGTCTCCTTGCTTTTGTTTGTTTTTAAATTTAATTTATATTTATTATTAGAGTAATATTCCATTGTGTACGTGGACCACTTCTTCTTGGTGCATTCCTCGGTTGATGGACATTTTCATTGCTTCCGAGTGCTGGCTACGGTAAATCTTGCTGGCGTACAGGTTTGCCAGCCTGGGACTTTTTGATTCTCATTTTCTCAGGTGATAGGCCAAGCAGTGGTTGTGATTGATTGACTGGTAGCTCAATGTTTCCCTTTTCAAACCACCTACATTGTGTTTTCATTAGTGGCTCTTTACATGCCCCCCCTTACAACCGAGGGTACGCATTTCTCCACCCTCCCTTCACCGTTTATTTTTTGCAGCATTTTTCCTAATGGCCATTCGGACTGCTGTGGGCGGATAGGTTTTTTTTTTTAATATGGGTATGCATGTCATTAACATTTTTAAAATTCATCATATTCCTACGCCTTTTTCTTTTCTCTTAAAAGAAAAAACCGTGAGTACAATATAGCTCTTGAAATTGTCTTCTTTGAAGGTTGCCCTCTTCTGAATTTTTGGGTCGATTTTTGACCCCAGAAATTTTCTGGAGGGCCGGTGTCATTTACAGAACTGCAAGTTGGTGAAAATTTAGTGACCTTTTGCAGTGGGTTCAAAGCTGCTGTTGTGGGAAACGGCCACAAGGAGGTAGCATTTCTCCATTCCCCAATCTGGGTACTAGGGCAACAGAGCCTTTCTGGAAGTCATTGCCCTAGGTTGTAAATTAGAATGGAATTTGCCAGGAGTAATCCCCATAAGTTTATGTCTCATTACTTCTTCTTGGTTTTTAAAATTTTTTTAATCTGGGTAAAGTTTAGAATATTGTTTGTCCTAGGTGTACACAATCTGGTCCATGTGTACATTATGCATGTCTATTAATGTACAGATCCTCTTCCCATGTAAAATATGACAGTGTTCCGTCGACCTCCCTGGCTATGTGTTCGGTCTTTTTGATACATGTATATAATATGTATTTGTATATGTATAGTAACACTGATCTTCATTTCTCAATTCCCCCCTCCTTTCCTTTTAGATGAGCATAGTTTGTTTTCTAAGCCTGTGAGTGTCTTTCTCTTTGCAAATATGTTCATCTGTGTCAGTTATTAGATAATGCCCTAAGTGATAATATAGGCTATAGGTCTTTTGCTTTCCGACCTGCTTCATGTTTTGTGATTATCTCCAGGCTCACGTATGGTGCCTCAAAGAGCAGTGCTTCCACGTTTTCCATGGCTCATATTGAATTGTGTACATGGACCACTTCTTCTTGGTGCATTCCTCTGTTGATGGACATTTTCGTTGCTTCCAAGTGTTGCCTATGGTAAATATTGCTGGAGTGCAGGAGTGCCAGCCTGTGATTTTTGATTTTCATTTTCTCAGGTGATAGACCCAGCAGTGGGTATGATTGATTGACTGGTATGGTAGCTCAACGTTTACCTTTTCAAGGCACCTGAATTGTGCTTTCATTAGTGGCTCTTACCACGTCCCCCTTAGAATCGAGGGTACGCCTTTCTCCACAATCACGTCAGCATTTATTGTTTGCAGCATTTTTGTTGATGGCCATTCTGACTGGTGTGAGCTGATAGGTTTTTGTAATTTGGGTTTACATGTCTGTAAAAATTCCTACAATTCATCATTTTTCCACGCCTTTTTCTTTTCTGTTAAAAGAAAAAAGAAAAAAAGTGTGAGTATAATATACCTCTTCAAAGTTTCTTTTTGGAAGGTGGCACTCTAGAATTTTTTGGTCGATTTTCGACCTCAGTATTTTTTGGAGGGCCGGTGTGATTTACAGACCTGCAATTGGTGAATATTTAGTGACCTCTGCAGTGGGATTAAAGCTGCTGTTGTGGGAAACGGCCACTAGGATGCAGCATTTCTCCATTCCCAAATCTGGGTACTAGGGCAGCAGAGCCGTTCTGGAAGTTGTTTGCCTAGGTTTTAATTCTGGATGGAATGTGCCAGGAAAACCCCCCATAAGTTTATGTCTCATTACTCCTAGTTCGTTGTTTTCATGTTTTCAATTGGGGTAATGGTTAGAATGTTGCTTGTCCAAGGTGTACACACTCTGGTTCATCTACATATTCTATATACCTATTTATGTAGAGATCCTCTTCCCGTGTAAATTATTACAGAGTGTTCCGTAATCCTTCCTTGCTATATGGTCGGTCTTTTTGATATATGTAGATAATATGTATTTGTATACATATGGTAACGCTAATCTTCATTTATCCATCCCCCCCACCTTTCCTTTTAGATAAGCATAGTTTTTTTTAATAAGTCTGTGATTGACTTTCTCTGTGGAAATATGTTGATTTGTGTCAGTTCTTAGATAACGCCTATAAGTGATATCATAGGATATAGGACTTTTGCTTTCCGACTTACCTCATGTTCTGTGATTATCTCCAAGATCATCTATGGTGCCTCAAAGAGCAGTGTTTCATTGTTTTCCATGGCTAGTATTCATTGTGTACATGGACCACTTCTTCTTTATCCTTTCATCTGTTGATGGACATTGTGGTTGCTTCACTGTCTTGTCTATTGTGAATAAGGCTGCAGTGCAGCTTTTGCAGCCCGGGTCTTCTTCATTCTGGTCTTCTCAGGTGAGAGGCCCATGGGTGCGCCTGCTGGATTGAATGGTACCTCAATTTTTCCTTTGAAACGCAGCTCCTTTCTGTTCTCATTATTGGTAGTTAACCCCTTTACATCTCACCAGCAGCTGGAGGGTACACATTTCTCTAAAACCTCTTCAGCATTTATTGTTTGTAGACTTTTTGCCAATGGTCAGTCGACTGGTGTGAGTTGAAAACTTTTTGTAGATTAGATTGCATGAGTCTAATACTTCCTGAGGTTGAGCTTTTGTCCATTTTCCTGTTTTAAAAAAGAGAGTGAGGAAAACTTACCTCTTCATACTACCTTCTTGAAAATTTTGCCTGTTTTGAATTGTTTGTATCCATTCCCTACCTCAGCACAATTTTGAGGGCAGGTGTCCTTTACAGCCCTGAGTCCTTGTGAATGGTAAGTGACCATTAGCTGTGGGTTAAAAGCTGCTCTTGCGGGATTCGGCCACAAGGCGGCAGCATTTCTCCTTTACCAAATCTGGTTACTAGGGCAACAGAGCCTTACTGGAAGTGGTGTTCTAGGTTGTAAATTAGAATGGAATGTGCGAGGAAAAAGCCCTTTAAGTTTATGTCTCATTACTTCTTGTTGGTATTTTTAACTTAATTTTTATTTTTTATCACAGCAAGCTTGATTACAAGGTTTTGTTTGTTCTAGGTGTGCAAGATGGGGTTCTTTCACACATATACATATATCTATTCTTCTTCGGATCCTTGTCCCACGTAGGTTATGACACAATGTTGAGTAGTCTTCTCTTGGTATTGCGTAGGTCTTTGGTGATTATATATTTCACATGTGTTTGTATCTCTCTGTTAACCTCAATATGGTAATGTATCCAATCCTCACACCTTTCCATTTGGTGAACCCTAAGTTATTTTAATGAATCTATGATAGTGTTTCTCCGTGGAAATATCTCTGTTTGTATCATTTTTTAGGTAACACCTATATGTGATATGATAGGATATGTGTCTTTCGCTTTCTCACTTACTCCAAGTTGCGTGATTACTTCTAGGCTCATCTATGGTGCTGCAAATGGCATTGTTTCATTTTTTCACTAGCTCATAGTCCATCTGTACAGGTAGCAGTTCTTCTTTGTCCACCCATCTGTCGGTGGACTTTTTGGTTACTTCCATATCTTGGCTATTGTAATACTATGCCATGCAGATTTGCGTGCCTGTGTCCTTCCAATTCTGTCTTCTTAGTTTATAGGTCCAGGAATAGGTCTGCTGGATCCTATGGTAGCTCAATGTTTACCTTTTAAAGGCACCTCTATTCTGTTCTCCTTAGTGGCTCTTTCCAGGTTAGGTCCCACTTAAAGTGGAGGGTATGTATTTCTTCCCAGCACCCTCAGCATTTATTCTTTGTAGTTTTTGCGGATGGTTATTCTGAGTGGTGTGAGCTGATACCTCTTTGTGGTTGAATTTGCATGTGTCTCATAATGCGTTGAAATTGAGCTTTAAGACATGCCCTTTTTATTTTTCCAGCTGTGATTAGAGCTTATTTCTTCAATGTGTTTTCTTAAAGTATGTGTCACCCTTGGCAATATTTTGGCCATTATCTCCCTCAAGACATTTTGAGGGCAGGTTTCATTTACAGCCCTGCAGTACTTGTTCATATGAAGTGACCATTAGCTCAGGCTTTAAACCTGCTTTTGCAGGTAACGGCCAGAGAGCGGCAGCCTTTCTACGTTCCCCTTGCTGGTACTAGGGAAACAGACCTACCGGCCAGTGGTGTTCTTCGGTTATAAATTCGAGTGCAATGTGCCCGGATAAACCCACAAATGTTGATGTCTCCTTGCTTTTGTTTGTTTTTAAATTTAATTTATATTTATTATTAGAGTAATATTCCATTGTGTACGTGGACCACTTCTTCTTGGTGCATTCCTCGGTTGATGGACATTTTCATTGCTTCCGAGTGCTGGCTACGGTAAATCTTGCTGGCGTACAGGTTTGCCAGCCTGGGACTTTTTGATTCTCATTTTCTCAGGTGATAGGCCAAGCAGTGGTTGTGATTGATTGACTGGTAGCTCAATGTTTCCCTTTTCAAACCACCTACATTGTGTTTTCATTAGTGGCTCTTTACATGCCCCCCCTTACAACCGAGGGTACGCATTTCTCCACCCTCCCTTCACCGTTTATTTTTTGCAGCATTTTTCCTAATGGCCATTCGGACTGCTGTGGGCGGATAGGTTTTTTTTTTTAATATGGGTATGCATGTCATTAACATTTTTAAAATTCATCATATTCCTACGCCTTTTTCTTTTCTCTTAAAAGAAAAAACCGTGAGTACAATATAGCTCTTGAAATTGTCTTCTTCGAAGGTTGCCCTCTTCTGAATTTTTGGGTCGATTTTTGACCCCAGAAATTTTCTGGAGGGCCGGTGTCATTTACAGAACTGCAAGTTGGTGAAAATTTAGTGACCTTTTGCAGTGGGTTCAAAGCTGCTGTTGTGGGAAACGGCCACAAGGAGGTAGCATTTCTCCATTCCCCAATCTGGGTACTAGGGCAACAGAGCCTTTCTGGAAGTCATTGCCCTAGGTTGTAAATTAGAATGGAATTTGCCAGGAGTAATCCCCATAAGTTTATGTCTCATTACTTCTTCTTGGTTTTTAAAATTTTTTTAATCTGGGTAAAGTTTAGAATATTGTTTGTCCTAGGTGTACACAATCTGGTCCATGTGTACATTATGCATGTCTATTAATGTACAGATCCTCTTCCCATGTAAAATATGACAGTGTTCCGTCGACCTCCCTGGCTATGTGTTCGGTCTTTTTGATACATGTATATAATATGTATTTGTATATGTATAGTAACACTGATCTTCATTTCTCAATTCCCCCCTCCTTTCCTTTTAGATGAGCATAGTTTGTTTTCTAAGCCTGTGAGTGTCTTTCTCTTTGCAAATATGTTCATCTGTGTCAGTTATTAGATAATGCCCTAAGTGATAATATAGGCTATAGGTCTTTTGCTTTCCGACCTGCTTCATGTTTTGTGATTATCTCCAGGCTCACGTATGGTGCCTCAAAGAGCAGTGCTTCCACGTTTTCCATGGCTCATATTGAATTGTGTACATGGACCACTTCTTCTTGGTGCATTCCTCTGTTGATGGACATTTTCGTTGCTTCCAAGTGTTGCCTATGGTAAATATTGCTGGAGTGCAGGATTGCCAGCCTGTGATTTTTGATTTTCATTTTCTCAGGTGATAGACCCAGCAGTGGGTATGATTGATTGACTGGTATGGTAGCTCAACGTTTACCTTTTCAAGGCACCTGAATTGTGCTTTCATTAGTGGCTCTTACCACGTCCCCCTTAGAATCGAGGGTACGCCTTTCTCCACAATCACGTCAGCATTTATTGTTTGCAGCATTTTTGTTGATGGCCATTCTGACTGGTGTGAGCTGATAGGTTTTTGTAATTTGGGTTTACATGTCTGTAAAAATTCCTACAATTCATCATTTTTCCACGCCTTTTTCTTTTCTGTTAAAAGAAAAAAGAAAAAAAGTGTGAGTATAATATACCTCTTCAAAGTTTCTTTTTGGAAGGTGGCACTCTAGAATTTTTTGGTCGATTTTCGACCTCAGTATTTTTTGGAGGGCCGGTGTGATTTACAGACCTGCAATTGGTGAATATTTAGTGACCTCTGCAGTGGGATTAAAGCTGCTGTTGTGGGAAACGGCCACTAGGATGCAGCATTTCTCCATTCCCAAATCTGGGTACTAGGGCAGCAGAGCCGTTCTGGAAGTTGTTTGCCTAGGTTTTAATTCTGGATGGAATGTGCCAGGAAAACCCCCCATAAGTTTATGTCTCATTACTCCTAGTTCGTTGTTTTCATGTTTTCAATTGGGGTAATGGTTAGAATGTTGCTTGTCCAAGGTGTACACACTCTGGTTCATCTACATATTCTATATACCTATTTATGTAGAGATCCTCTTCCCGTGTAAATTATTACAGAGTGTTCCGTAATCCTTCCTTGCTATATGGTCGGTCTTTTTGATATATGTAGATAATATGTATTTGTATACATATGGTAACGCTAATCTTCATTTATCCATCCCCCCCACCTTTCCTTTTAGATAAGCATAGTTTTTTTTAATAAGTCTGTGATTGACTTTCTCTGTGGAAATATGTTGATTTGTGTCAGTTCTTAGATAACGCCTATAAGTGATATCATAGGATATAGGACTTTTGCTTTCCGACTTACCTCATGTTCTGTGATTATCTCCAAGATCATCTATGGTGCCTCAAAGAGCAGTGTTTCATTGTTTTCCATGGCTAGTATTCATTGTGTACATGGACCACTTCTTCTTTATCCTTTCATCTGTTGATGGACATTGTGGTTGCTTCACTGTCTTGTCTATTGTGAATAAGGCTGCAGTGCAGCTTTTGCAGCCCGGGTCTTCTTCATTCTGGTCTTCTCAGGTGAGAGGCCCATGGGTGCGCCTGCTGGATTGAATGGTACCTCAATTTTTCCTTTGAAACGCAGCTCCTTTCTGTTCTCATTATTGGTAGTTAACCCCTTTACATCTCACCAGCAGCTGGAGGGTACACATTTCTCTAAAACCTCTTCAGCATTTATTGTTTGTAGACTTTTTGCCAATGGTCAGTCGACTGGTGTGAGTTGAAAACTTTTTGTAGATTAGATTGCATGAGTCTAATACTTCCTGAGGTTGAGCTTTTGTCCATTTTCCTGTTTTAAAAAAGAGAGTGAGGAAAACTTACCTCTTCATACTACCTTCTTGAAAATTTTGCCTGTTTTGAATTGTTTGTATCCATTCCCTACCTCAGCACAATTTTGAGGGCAGGTGTCCTTTACAGCCCTGAGTCCTTGTGAATGGTAAGTGACCATTAGCTGTGGGTTAAAAGCTGCTCTTGCGGGATTCGGCCACAAGGCGGCAGCATTTCTCCTTTACCAAATCTGGTTACTAGGGCAACAGAGCCTTACTGGAAGTGGTGTTCTAGGTTGTAAATTAGAATGGAATGTGCGAGGAAAAAGCCCTTTAAGTTTATGTCTCATTATTTCTTGTTGGTATTTTTAACTTAATTTTTATTTTTTATCACAGCAAGCTTGATTACAAGGTTTTGTTTGTTCTAGGTGTGCAAGATGGGGTTCTTTCACACATATACATATATCTATTCTTCTTCGGATCCTTGTCCCACGTAGGTTATGACACAATGTTGAGTAGTCTTCTCTTGGTATTGCGTAGGTCTTTGGTGATTATATATTTCACATGTGTTTGTATCTCTCTGTTAACCTCAATATGGTAATGTATCCAATCCTCACACCTTTCCATTTGGTGAACCCTAAGTTATTTTAATGAATCTATGATAGTGTTTCTCCGTGGAAATATCTCTGTTTGTATCATTTTTTAGGTAACACCTATATGTGATATGATAGGATATGTGTCTTTCGCTTTCTCACTTACTCCAAGTTGCGTGATTACTTCTAGGCTCATCTATGGTGCTGCAAATGGCATTGTTTCATTTTTTCACTAGCTCATAGTCCATCTGTACAGGTAGCAGCTCTTCTTTGTCCACCCATCTGTCGGTGGACTTTTTGGTTACTTCCATATCTTGGCTATTGTAATACTATGCCATGCAGATTTGCGTGCCTGTGTCCTTCCAATTCTGTCTTCTTAGTTTATAGGTCCAGGAATAGGTCTGCTGGATCCTATGGTAGCTCAATGTTTACCTTTTAAAGGCACCTCTATTCTGTTCTCCTTAGTGGCTCTTTCCAGGTTAGGTCCCACTTAAAGTGGAGGGTATGTATTTCTTCCCAGCACCCTCAGCATTTATTCTTTGTAGTTTTTGCGGATGGTTATTCTGAGTGGTGTGAGCTGATACCTCTTTGTGGTTGAATTTGCATGTGTCTCATAATGCGTTGAAATTGAGCTTTAAGACATGCCCTTTTTATTTTTCCAGCTGTGATTAGAGCTTATTTCTTCAATGTGTTTTCTTAAAGTATGTGTCACCCTTGGCAATATTTTGGCCATTATCTCCCTCAAGACATTTTGAGGGCAGGTTTCATTTACAGCCCTGCAGTACTTGTTCATATGAAGTGACCATTAGCTCAGGCTTTAAACCTGCTTTTGCAGGTAACGGCCAGAGAGCGGCAGCCTTTCTACGTTCCCCTTGCTGGTACTAGGGAAACAGACCTACCGGCCAGTGGTGTTCTTCGGTTGTAAATTCGAGTGCAATGTGCCCGGATAAACCCACAAATGTTGATGTCTCCTTGCTTTTGTTTGTTTTTAAATTTAATTTATATTTATTATTAGAGTAATATTCCATTGTGTACGTGGACCACTTCTTCTTGGTGCATTCCTCGGTTGATGGACATTTTCATTGCTTCCGAGTGCTGGCTACGGTAAATCTTGCTGGCGTACAGGTTTGCCAGCCTGGGACTTTTTGATTCTCATTTTCTCAGGTGATAGGCCAAGCAGTGGTTGTGATTGATTGACTGGTAGCTCAATGTTTCCCTTTTCAAACCACCTACATTGTGTTTTCATTAGTGGCTCTTTACATGCCCCCCCTTACAACCGAGGGTACGCATTTCTCCACCCTCCCTTCACCGTTTATTTTTTGCAGCATTTTTCCTAATGGCCATTCGGACTGCTGTGGGCGGATAGGTTATTTTTTTAATATGGGTATGCATGTCATTAACATTTTTAAAATTCATCATATTCCTACGCCTTTTTCTTTTCTCTTAAAAGAAAAAACCGTGAGTACAATATAGCTCTTGAAATTGTCTTCTTCGAAGGTTGCCCTCTTCTGAATTTTTGGGTCGATTTTTGACCCCAGAAATTTTCTGGAGGGCCGGTGTCATTTACAGAACTGCAAGTTGGTGAAAATTTAGTGACCTTTTGCAGTGGGTTCAAAGCTGCTGTTGTGGGAAACGGCCACAAGGAGGTAGCATTTCTCCATTCCCCAATCTGGGTACTAGGGCAACAGAGCCTTTCTGGAAGTCATTGCCCTAGGTTGTAAATTAGAATGGAATTTGCCAGGAGAAATCCCCATAAGTTTATGTCTCATTACTTCTTCTTGGTTTTTAAATTTTTTTTAATCTGGGTAAAGTTTAGAATATTGTTTGTCCTAGGTGTACACAATCTGGTCCATGTGTACATTATGCATGTCTATTAATGTACAGATCCTCTTCCCATGTAAAATATGACAGTGTTCCGTCGACCTCCCTGGCTATGTGTTCGGTCTTTTTGATACATGTATATAATATGTATTTGTATATGTATAGTAACACTGATCTTCATTTCTCAATTCCCCCCTCCTTTCCTTTTAGATGAGCATAGTTTGTTTTCTAAGCCTGTGAGTGTCTTTCTCTTTGCAAATATGTTCATCTGTGTCAGTTATTAGATAATGCCCTAAGTGATAATATAGGCTATAGGTCTTTTGCTTTCCGACCTGCTTCATGTTTTGTGATTATCTCCAGGCTCACGTATGGTGCCTCAAAGAGCAGTGCTTCCACGTTTTCCATGGCTCATATTGAATTGTGTACATGGACCACTTCTTCTTGGTGCATTCCTCTGTTGATGGACATTTTCGTTGCTTCCAAGTGTTGCCTATGGTAAATATTGCTGGAGTGCAGGAGTGCCAGCCTGTGATTTTTGATTTTCATTTTCTCAGGTGATAGACCCAGCAGTGGGTATGATTGATTGACTGGTATGGTAGCTCAACGTTTACCTTTTCAAGGCACCTGAATTGTGCTTTCATTAGTGGCTCTTACCACGTCCCCCTTAGAATCGAGGGTACGCCTTTCTCCACAATCACGTCAGCATTTATTGTTTGCAGCATTTTTGTTGATGGCCATTCTGACTGGTGTGAGCTGATAGGTTTTTGTAATTTGGGTTTACATGTCTGTAAAAATTCCTACAATTCATCATTTTTCCACGCCTTTTTCTTTTCTGTTAAAAGAAAAAAGAAAAAAAGTGTGAGTATAATATACCTCTTCAAAGTTTCTTTTTGGAAGGTGGCACTCTAGAATTTTTTGGTCGATTTTCGACCTCAGTATTTTTTGGAGGGCCGGTGTGATTTACAGACCTGCAATTGGTGAATATTTAGTGACCTCTGCAGTGGGATTAAAGCTGCTGTTGTGGGAAACGGCCACTAGGATGCAGCATTTCTCCATTCCCAAATCTGGGTACTAGGGCAGCAGAGCCGTTCTGGAAGTTGTTTGCCTAGGTTTTAATTCTGGATGGAATGTGCCAGGAAAACCCCCCATAAGTTTATGTCTCATTACTCCTAGTTCGTTGTTTTCATGTTTTCAATTGGGGTAATGGTTAGAATGTTGCTTGTCCAAGGTGTACACACTCTGGTTCATCTACATATTCTATATACCTATTTATGTAGAGATCCTCTTCCCGTGTAAATTATTACAGAGTGTTCCGTAATCCTTCCTTGCTATATGGTCGGTCTTTTTGATATATGTAGATAATATGTATTTGTATACATATGGTAACGCTAATCTTCATTTATCCATCCCCCCCACCTTTCCTTTTAGATAAGCATAGTTTTTTTTAATAAGTCTGTGATTGACTTTCTCTGTGGAAATATGTTGATTTGTGTCAGTTCTTAGATAACGCCTATAAGTGATATCATAGGATATAGGACTTTTGCTTTCCGACTTACCTCATGTTCTGTGATTATCTCCAAGATCATCTATGGTGCCTCAAAGAGCAGTGTTTCATTGTTTTCCATGGCTAGTATTCATTGTGTACATGGACCACTTCTTCTTTATCCTTTCATCTGTTGATGGACATTGTGGTTGCTTCACTGTCTTGTCTATTGTGAATAAGGCTGCAGTGCAGCTTTTGCAGCCCGGGTCTTCTTCATTCTGGTCTTCTCAGGTGAGAGGCCCATGGGTGCGCCTGCTGGATTGAATGGTACCTCAATTTTTCCTTTGAAACGCAGCTCCTTTCTGTTCTCATTATTGGTAGTTAACCCCTTTACATCTCACCAGCAGCTGGAGGGTACACATTTCTCTAAAACCTCTTCAGCATTTATTGTTTGTAGACTTTTTGCCAATGGTCAGTCGACTGGTGTGAGTTGAAAACTTTTTGTAGATTAGATTGCATGAGTCTAATACTTCCTGAGGTTGAGCTTTTGTCCATTTTCCTGTTTTAAAAAAGAGAGTGAGGAAAACTTACCTCTTCATACTACCTTCTTGAAAATTTTGCCTGTTTTGAATTGTTTGTATCCATTCCCTACCTCAGCACAATTTTGAGGGCAGGTGTCCTTTACAGCCCTGAGTCCTTGTGAATGGTAAGTGACCATTAGCTGTGGGTTAAAAGCTGCTCTTGCGGGATTCGGCCACAAGGCGGCAGCATTTCTCCTTTACCAAATCTGGTTACTAGGGCAACAGAGCCTTACTGGAAGTGGTGTTCTAGGTTGTAAATTAGAATGGAATGTGCGAGGAAAAAGCCCTTTAAGTTTATGTCTCATTACTTCTTGTTGGTATTTTTAACTTAATTTTTATTTTTTATCACAGCAAGCTTGATTACAAGGTTTTGTTTGTTCTAGGTGTGCAAGATGGGGTTCTTTCACACATATACATATATCTATTCTTCTTCAGATCCTTGTCCCACGTAGGTTATGACACAATGTTGAGTAGTCTTCTCTTGGTATTGCGTAGGTCTTTGGTGATTATATATTTCACATGTGTTTGTATCTCTCTGTTAACCTCAATATGGTAATGTATCCAATCCTCACACCTTTCCATTTGGTGAACCCTAAGTTATTTTAATGAATCTATGATAGTGTTTCTCCGTGGAAATATCTCTGTTTGTATCATTTTTTAGGTAACACCTATATGTGATATGATAGGATATGTGTCTTTCGCTTTCTCACTTACTCCAAGTTGCGTGATTACTTCTAGGCTCATCTATGGTGCTGCAAATGGCATTGTTTCATTTTTTCACTAGCTCATAGTCCATCTGTACAGGTAGCAGTTCTTCTTTGTCCACCCATCTGTCGGTGGACTTTTTGGTTACTTCCATATCTTGGCTATTGTAATACTATGCCATGCAGATTTGCGTGCCTGTGTCCTTCCAATTCTGTCTTCTTAGTTTATAGGTCCAGGAATAGGTCTGCTGGATCCTATGGTAGCTCAATGTTTACCTTTTAAAGGCACCTCTATTCTGTTCTCCTTAGTGGCTCTTTCCAGGTTAGGTCCCACTTAAAGTGGAGGGTATGTATTTCTTCCCAGCACCCTCAGCATTTATTCTTTGTAGTTTTTGCGGATGGTTATTCTGAGTGGTGTGAGCTGATACCTCTTTGTGGTTGAATTTGCATGTGTCTCATAATGCGTTGAAATTGAGCTTTAAGACATGCCCTTTTTATTTTTCCAGCTGTGATTAGAGCTTATTTCTTCAATGTGTTTTCTTAAAGTATGTGTCACCCTTGGCAATATTTTGGCCATTATCTCCCTCAAGACATTTTGAGGGCAGGTTTCATTTACAGCCCTGCAGTACTTGTTCATATGAAGTGACCATTAGCTCAGGCTTTAAACCTGCTTTTGCAGGTAACGGCCAGAGAGCGGCAGCCTTTCTACGTTCCCCTTGCTGGTACTAGGGAAACAGACCTACCGGCCAGTGGTGTTCTTCGGTTGTAAATTCGAGTGCAATGTGCCCGGATAAACCCACAAATGTTGATGTCTCCTTGCTTTTGTTTGTTTTTAAATTTAATTTATATTTATTATTAGAGTAATATTCCATTGTGTACGTGGACCACTTCTTCTTGGTGCATTCCTCGGTTGATGGACATTTTCATTGCTTCCGAGTGCTGGCTACGGTAAATCTTGCTGGCGTACAGGTTTGCCAGCCTGGGACTTTTTGATTCTCATTTTCTCAGGTGATAGGCCAAGCAGTGGTTGTGATTGATTGACTGGTAGCTCAATGTTTCCCTTTTCAAACCACCTACATTGTGTTTTCATTAGTGGCTCTTTACATGCCCCCCCTTACAACCGAGGGTACGCATTTCTCCACCCTCCCTTCACCGTTTATTTTTTGCAGCATTTTTCCTAATGGCCATTCGGACTGCTGTGGGCTGATAGGTTATTTTTTTAATATGGGTATGCATGTCATTAACATTTTAAAAATTCATCATATTCCTACGCCTTTTTCTTTTCTCTTAAAAGAAAAAACCGTGAGTACAATATAGCTCTTGAAATTGTCTTCTTCGAAGGTTGCCCTCTTCTGAATTTTTGGGTCGATTTTTGACCCCAGAAATTTTCTGGAGGGCCGGTGTCATTTACAGAACTGCAAGTTGGTGAAAATTTAGTGACCTTTTGCAGTGGGTTCAAAGCTGCTGTTGTGGGAAACGGCCACAAGGAGGTAGCATTTCTCCATTCCCCAATCTGGGTACTAGGGCAACAGAGCCTTTCTGGAAGTCATTGCCCTAGGTTGTAAATTAGAATGGAATTTGCCAGGAGTAATCCCCATAAGTTTATGTCTCATTACTTCTTCTTGGTTTTTAAAATTTTTTTAATCTGGGTAAAGTTTAGAATATTGTTTGTCCTAGGTGTACACAATCTGGTCCATGTGTACATTATGCATGTCTATTAATGTACAGATCCTCTTCCCATGTAAAATATGACAGTGTTCCGTCGACCTCCCTGGCTATGTGTTCGGTCTTTTTGATACATGTATATAATATGTATTTGTATATGTATAGTAACACTGATCTTCATTTCTCAATTCCCCCCTCCTTTCCTTTTAGATGAGCATAGTTTGTTTTCTAAGCCTGTGAGTGTCTTTCTCTTTGCAAATATGTTCATCTGTGTCAGTTATTAGATAATGCCCTAAGTGATAATATAGGCTATAGGTCTTTGGCTTTCCGACCTGCTTCATGTTTTGTGATTATCTCCAGGCTCACGTATGGTGCCTCAAAGAGCAGTGCTTCCACGTTTTCCATGGCTCATATTGAATTGTGTACATGGACCACTTCTTCTTGGTGCATTCCTCTGTTGATGGACATTTTCGTTGCTTCCAAGTGTTGCCTATGGTAAATATTGCTGGAGTGCAGGATTGCCAGCCTGTGATTTTTGATTTTCATTTTCTCAGGTGATAGACCCAGCAGTGGGTATGATTGATTGACTGGTATGGTAGCTCAACGTTTACCTTTTCAAGGCACCTGAATTGTGCTTTCATTAGTGGCTCTTACCACGTCCCCCTTAGAATCGAGGGTACGCCTTTCTCCACAATCACGTCAGCATTTATTGTTTGCAGCATTTTTGTTGATGGCCATTCTGACTGGTGTGAGCTGATAGGTTTTTGTAATTTGGGTTTACATGTCTGTAAAAATTCCTACAATTCATCATTTTTCCACGCCTTTTTCTTTTCTGTTAAAAGAAAAAAGAAAAAAAGTGTGAGTATAATATACCTCTTCAAAGTTTCTTTTTGGAAGGTGGCACTCTAGAATTTTTTGGTCGATTTTCGACCTCAGTATTTTTTGGAGGGCCGGTGTGATTTACAGACCTGCAATTGGTGAATATTTAGTGACCTCTGCAGTGGGATTAAAGCTGCTGTTGTGGGAAACGGCCACTAGGATGCAGCATTTCTCCATTCCCAAATCTGGGTACTAGGGCAGCAGAGCCGTTCTGGAAGTTGTTTGCCTAGGTTTTAATTCTGGATGGAATGTGCCAGGAAAACCCCCCATAAGTTTATGTCTCATTACTCCTAGTTCGTTGTTTTCATGTTTTCAATTGGGGTAATGGTTAGAATGTTGCTTGTCCAAGGTGTACACACTCTGGTTCATCTACATATTCTATATACCTATTTATGTAGAGATCCTCTTCCCGTGTAAATTATTACAGAGTGTTCCGTAATCCTTCCTTGCTATATGGTCGGTCTTTTTGATATATGTAGATAATATGTATTTGTATACATATGGTAACGCTAATCTTCATTTATCCATCCCCCCCACCTTTCCTTTTAGATAAGCATAGTTTTTTTTAATAAGTCTGTGATTGACTTTCTCTGTGGAAATATGTTGATTTGTGTCAGTTCTTAGATAACGCCTATAAGTGATATCATAGGATATAGGACTTTTGCTTTCCGACTTACCTCATGTTCTGTGATTATCTCCAAGATCATCTATGGTGCCTCAAAGAGCAGTGTTTCATTGTTTTCCATGGCTAGTATTCATTGTGTACATGGACCACTTCTTCTTTATCCTTTCATCTGTTGATGGACATTGTGGTTGCTTCACTGTCTTGTCTATTGTGAATAAGGCTGCAGTGCAGCTTTTGCAGCCCGGGTCTTCTTCATTCTGGTCTTCTCAGGTGAGAGGCCCATGGGTGCGCCTGCTGGATTGAATGGTACCTCAATTTTTCCTTTGAAACGCAGCTCCTTTCTGTTCTCATTATTGGTAGTTAACCCCTTTACATCTCACCAGCAGCTGGAGGGTACACATTTCTCTAAAACCTCTTCAGCATTTATTGTTTGTAGACTTTTTGCCAATGGTCAGTCGACTGGTGTGAGTTGAAAACTTTTTGTAGATTAGATTGCATGAGTCTAATACTTCCTGAGGTTGAGCTTTTGTCCATTTTCCTGTTTTAAAAAAGAGAGTGAGGAAAACTTACCTCTTCATACTACCTTCTTGAAAATTTTGCCTGTTTTGAATTGTTTGTATCCATTCCCTACCTCAGCACAATTTTGAGGGCAGGTGTCCTTTACAGCCCTGAGTCCTTGTGAATGGTAAGTGACCATTAGCTGTGGGTTAAAAGCTGCTCTTGCGGGATTCGGCCACAAGGCGGCAGCATTTCTCCTTTACCAAATCTGGTTACTAGGGCAACAGAGCCTTACTGGAAGTGGTGTTCTAGGTTGTAAATTAGAATGGAATGTGCGAGGAAAAAGCCCTTTAAGTTTATGTCTCATTACTTCTTGTTGGTATTTTTAACTTAATTTTTATTTTTTATCACAGCAAGCTTGATTACAAGGTTTTGTTTGTTCTAGGTGTGCAAGATGGGGTTCTTTCACACATATACATATATCTATTCTTCTTCGGATCCTTGTCCCACGTAGGTTATGACACAATGTTGAGTAGTCTTCTCTTGGTATTGCGTAGGTCTTTGGTGATTATATATTTCACATGTGTTTGTATCTCTCTGTTAACCTCAATATGGTAATGTATCCAATCCTCACACCTTTCCATTTGGTGAACCCTAAGTTATTTTAATGAATCTATGATAGTGTTTCTCCGTGGAAATATCTCTGTTTGTATCATTTTTTAGGTAACACCTATATGTGATATGATAGGATATGTGTCTTTCGCTTTCTCACTTACTCCAAGTTGCGTGATTACTTCTAGGCTCATCTATGGTGCTGCAAATGGCATTGTTTCATTTTTTCACTAGCTCATAGTCCATCTGTACAGGTAGCAGTTCTTCTTTGTCCACCCATCTGTCGGTGGACTTTTTGGTTACTTCCATATCTTGGCTATTGTAATACTATGCCATGCAGATTTGCGTGCCTGTGTCCTTCCAATTCTGTCTTCTTAGTTTATAGGTCCAGGAATAGGTCTGCTGGATCCTATGGTAGCTCAATGTTTACCTTTTAAAGGCACCTCTATTCTGTTCTCCTTAGTGGCTCTTTCCAGGTTAGGTCCCACTTAAAGTGGAGGGTATGTATTTCTTCCCAGCACCCTCAGCATTTATTCTTTGTAGTTTTTGCGGATGGTTATTCTGAGTGGTGTGAGCTGATACCTCTTTGTGGCTGAATTTGCATGTGTCTCATAATGCGTTGAAATTGAGCTTTAAGACATGCCCTTTTTATTTTTCCAGCTGTGATTAGAGCTTATTTCTTCAATGTGTTTTCTTAAAGTATGTGTCACCCTTGGCAATATTTTGGCCATTATCTCCCTCAAGACATTTTGAGGGCAGGTTTCATTTACAGCCCTGCAGTACTTGTTCATATGAAGTGACCATTAGCTCAGGCTTTAAACCTGCTTTTGCAGGTAACGGCCAGAGAGCGGCAGCCTTTCTACGTTCCCCTTGCTGGTACTAGGGAAACAGACCTACCGGCCAGTGGTGTTCTTCGGTTATAAATTCGAGTGCAATGTGCCCGGATAAACCCACAAATGTTGATGTCTCCTTGCTTTTGTTTGTTTCTAATTTAATTTATATTTATTATTAGAGTAATATTCCATTGTGTACGTGGACCACTTCTTCTTGGTGCATTCCTCGGTTGATGGACATTTTCATTGCTTCCGAGTGCTGGCTACGGTAAATCTTGCTGGCGTACAGGTTTGCCAGCCTGGGACTTTTTGATTCTCATTTTCTCAGGTGATAGGCCAAGCAGTGGTTGTGATTGATTGACTGGTAGCTCAATGTTTCCCTTTTCAAACCACCTACATTGTGTTTTCATTAGTGGCTCTTTACATGCCCCCCCTTACAACCGAGGGTACGCATTTCTCCACCCTCCCTTCACCGTTTATTTTTTGCAGCATTTTTCCTAATGGCCATTCGGACTGCTGTGGGCGGATAGGTTTTTTTTTAATATGGGTATGCATGTCATTAACATTTTTAAAATTCATCATATTCCTACGCCTTTTTCTTTTCTCTTAAAAGAAAAAACCGTGAGTACAATATAGCTCTTGAAATTGTCTTCTTCGAAGGTTGCCCTCTTCTGAATTTTTGGGTCGATTTTTGACCCCAGAAATTTTCTGGAGGGCCGGTGTCATTTACAGAACTGCAAGTTGGTGAAAATTTAGTGACCTTTTGCAGTGGGTTCAAAGCTGCTGTTGTGGGAAACGGCCACAAGGAGGTAGCATTTCTCCATTCCCCAATCTGGGTACTAGGGCAACAGAGCCTTTCTGGAAGTCATTGCCCTAGGTTGTAAATTAGAATGGAATTTGCCAGGAGAAATCCCCATAAGTTTATGTCTCATTACTTCTTCTTGGTTTTTAAAATTTTTTTAATCTGGGTAAAGTTTAGAATATTGTTTGTCCTAGGTGTACACAATCTGGTCCATGTGTACATTATGCATGTCTATTAATGTACAGATCCTCTTCCCATGTAAAATATGACAGTGTTCCTTCGACCTCCCTGGCTATGTGTTCGGTCTTTTTGATACATGTATATAATATGTATTTGTATATGTATAGTAACACTAATCTTCATTTCTCAATTTCCCCCCTCCTTTCCTTTTAGATGAGCATAGTTTGTTTTCTAAGCCTGTGAGTGTCTTTCTCTTTGGAAATATGTTCATCTGTGTCAGTTATTAGATAATGTCCTAAGTGATAATATAGGCTATAGGTCTTTGGCTTTCCGACCTGCTTCATGTTTTGTGATTATCTCCAGGCTCACGTATGGTGCCTCAAAGAGCAGTGCTTCCACGTTTTCCATGGCTCATATTGAATTGTGTACATGGACCACTTCTTCTTGGTGCATTCCTCTGTTGATGGACATTTTCGTTGCTTCCAAGTGTTGCCTATGGTAAATATTGCTGGAGTGCAGGATTGCCAGCCTGTGATTTTTGATTTTCATTTTCTCAGGTGATAGACCCAGCAGTGGGTATGATTGATTGACTGGTATGGTAGCTCAACGTTTACCTTTTCAAGGCACCTGAATTGTGCTTTCATTAGTGGCTCTTACCACGTCCCCCTTAGAATCGAGGGTACGCCTTTCTCCACAATCACGTCAGCATTTATTGTTTGCAGCATTTTTGTTGATGGCCATTCTGACTGGTGTGAGCTGATAGGTTTTTGTAATTTGGGTTTACATGTCTGTAAAAATTCCTACAATTCATCATTTTTCCACGCCTTTTTCTTTTCTGTTAAAAGAAAAAAGAAAAAAAGTGTGAGTATAATATACCTCTTCAAAGTTTCTTTTTGGAAGGTGGCACTCTAGAATTTTTTGGTCGATTTTCGACCTCAGTATTTTTTGGAGGGCCGGTGTGATTTACAGACCTGCAATTGGTGAATATTTAGTGACCTCTGCAGTGGGATTAAAGCTGCTGTTGTGGGAAACGGCCACTAGGATGCAGCATTTCTCCATTCCCAAATCTGGGTACTAGGGCAGCAGAGCCGTTCTGGAAGTTGTTTGCCTAGGTTTTAATTCTGGATGGAATGTGCCAGGAAAACCCCCCATAAGTTTATGTCTCATTACTCCTAGTTCGTTGTTTTCATGTTTTCAATTGGGGTAATGGTTAGAATGTTGCTTGTCCAAGGTGTACACACTCTGGTTCATCTACATATTCTATATACCTATTTATGTAGAGATCCTCTTCCCGTGTAAATTATTACAGAGTGTTCCGTAATCCTTCCTTGCTATATGGTCGGTCTTTTTGATATATGTAGATAATATGTATTTGTATACATATGGTAACGCTAATCTTCATTTATCCATCCCCCCCACCTTTCCTTTTAGATAAGCATAGTTTTTTTTAATAAGTCTGTGATTGACTTTCTCTGTGGAAATATGTTGATTTGTGTCAGTTCTTAGATAACGCCTATAAGTGATATCATAGGATATAGGACTTTTGCTTTCCGACTTACCTCATGTTCTGTGATTATCTCCAAGATCATCTACGGTGCCTCAAAGAGCAGTGTTTCATTGTTTTCCATGGCTAGTATTCATTGTGTACATGGACCACTTCTTCTTTATCCTTTCATCTGTTGATGGACATTGTGGTTGCTTCACTGTCTTGTCTATTGTGAATAAGGCTGCAGTGCAGCTTTTGCAGCCCGGGTCTTCTTCATTCTGGTCTTCTCAGGTGAGAGGCCCATGGGTGCGCCTGCTGGATTGAATGGTACCTCAATTTTTCCTTTGAAACGCAGCTCCTTTCTGTTCTCATTATTGGTAGTTAACCCCTTTACATCTCACCAGCAGCTGGAGGGTACACATTTCTCTAAAACCTCTTCAGCATTTATTGTTTGTAGACTTTTTGCCAATGGTCAGTCGACTGGTGTGAGTTGAAAACTTTTTGTAGATTAGATTGCATGAGTCTAATACTTCCTGAGGTTGAGCTTTTGTCCATTTTCCTGTTTTAAAAAAGAGAGTGAGGAAAACTTACCTCTTCATACTACCTTCTTGAAAATTTTGCCTGTTTTGAATTGTTTGTATCCATTCCCTACCTCAGCACAATTTTGAGGGCAGGTGTCCTTTACAGCCCTGAGTCCTTGTGAATGGTAAGTGACCATTAGCTGTGGGTTAAAAGCTGCTCTTGCGGGATTCGGCCACAAGGCGGCAGCATTTCTCCTTTACCAAATCTGGTTACTAGGGCAACAGAGCCTTACTGGAAGTGGTGTTCTAGGTTGTAAATTAGAATGGAATGTGCGAGGAAAAAGCCCTTTAAGTTTATGTCTCATTACTTCTTGTTGGTATTTTTAACTTAATTTTTATTTTTTATCACAGCAAGCTTGATTACAAGGTTTTGTTTGTTCTAGGTGTGCAAGATGGGGTTCTTTCACACATATACATATATCTATTCTTCTTCGGATCCTTGTCCCACGTAGGTTATGACACAATGTTGAGTAGTCTTCTCTTGGTATTGCGTAGGTCTTTGGTGATTATATATTTCACATGTGTTTGTATCTCTCTGTTAACCTCAATATGGTAATGTATCCAATCCTCACACCTTTCCATTTGGTGAACCCTAAGTTATTTTAATGAATCTATGATAGTGTTTCTCCGTGGAAATATCTCTGTTTGTATCATTTTTTAGGTAACACCTATATGTGATATGATAGGATATGTGTCTTTCGCTTTCTCACTTACTCCAAGTTGCGTGATTACTTCTAGGCTCATCTATGGTGCTGCAAATGGCATTGTTTCATTTTTTCACTAGCTCATAGTCCATCTGTACAGGTAGCAGTTCTTCTTTGTCCACCCATCTGTCGGTGGACTTTTTGGTTACTTCCATATCTTGGCTATTGTAATACTATGCCATGCAGATTTGCGTGCCTGTGTCCTTCCAATTCTGTCTTCTTAGTTTATAGGTCCAGGAATAGGTCTGCTGGATCCTATGGTAGCTCAATGTTTACCTTTTAAAGGCACCTCTATTCTGTTCTCCTTAGTGGCTCTTTCCAGGTTAGGTCCCACTTAAAGTGGAGGGTATGTATTTCTTCCCAGCACCCTCAGCATTTATTCTTTGTAGTTTTTGCGGATGGTTATTCTGAGTGGTGTGAGCTGATACCTCTTTGTGGCTGAATTTGCATGTGTCTCATAATGCGTTGAAATTGAGCTTTAAGACATGCCCTTTTTATTTTTCCAGCTGTGATTAGAGCTTATTTCTTCAATGTGTTTTCTTAAAGTATGTGTCACCCTTGGCAATATTTTGGCCATTATCTCCCTCAAGACATTTTGAGGGCAGGTTTCATTTACAGCCCTGCAGTACTTGTTCATATGAAGTGACCATTAGCTCAGGCTTTAAACCTGCTTTTGCAGGTAACGGCCAGAGAGCGGCAGCCTTTCTACGTTCCCCTTGCTGGTACTAGGGAAACAGACCTACCGGCCAGTGGTGTTCTTCGGTTATAAATTCGAGTGCAATGTGCCCGGATAAACCCACAAATGTTGATGTCTCCTTGCTTTTGTTTGTTTTTAAATTTAATTTATATTTATTATTAGAGTAATATTCCATTGTGTACGTGGACCACTTCTTCTTGGTGCATTCCTCGGTTGATGGACATTTTCATTGCTTCCGAGTGCTGGCTACGGTAAATCTTGCTGGCGTACAGGTTTGCCAGCCTGGGACTTTTTGATTCTCATTTTCTCAGGTGATAGGCCAAGCAGTGGTTGTGATTGATTGACTGGTAGCTCAATGTTTCCCTTTTCAAACCACCTACATTGTGTTTTCATTAGTGGCTCTTTACATGCCCCCCCTTACAACCGAGGGTACGCATTTCTCCACCCTCCCTTCACCGTTTATTTTTTGCAGCATTTTTCCTAATGGCCATTCGGACTGCTGTGGGCGGATAGGTTTTTTTTTAATATGGGTATGCATGTCATTAACATTTTTAAAATTCATCATATTCCTACGCCTTTTTCTTTTCTCTTAAAAGAAAAAACCGTGAGTACAATATAGCTCTTGAAATTGTCTTCTTCGAAGGTTGCCCTCTTCTGAATTTTTGGGTCGATTTTTGACCCCAGAAATTTTCTGGAGGGCCGGTGTCATTTACAGAACTGCAAGTTGGTGAAAATTTAGTGACCTTTTGCAGTGGGTTCAAAGCTGCTGTTGTGGGAAACGGCCACAAGGAGGTAGCATTTCTCCATTCCCCAATCTGGGTACTAGGGCAACAGAGCCTTTCTGGAAGTCATTGCCCTAGGTTGTAAATTAGAATGGAATTTGCCAGGAGAAATCCCCATAAGTTTATGTCTCATTACTTCTTCTTGGTTTTTAAAATTTTTTTAATCTGGGTAAAGTTTAGAATATTGTTTGTCCTAGGTGTACACAATCTGGTCCATGTGTACATTATGCATGTCTATTAATGTACAGATCCTCTTCCCATGTAAAATATGACAGTGTTCCGTCGACCTCCCTGGCTATGTGTTCGGTCTTTTTGATACATGTATATAATATGTATTTGTATATGTATAGTAACACTGATCTTCATTTCTCAATTCCCCCCTCCTTTCCTTTTAGATGAGCATAGTTTGTTTTCTAAGCCTGTGAGTGTCTTTCTCTTTGCAAATATGTTCATCTGTGTCAGTTATTAGATAATGCCCTAAGTGATAATATAGGCTATAGGTCTTTTGCTTTCCGACCTGCTTCATGTTTTGTGATTATCTCCAGGCTCACGTATGGTGCCTCAAAGAGCAGTGCTTCCACGTTTTCCATGGCTCATATTGAATTGTGTACATGGACCACTTCTTCTTGGTGCATTCCTCTGTTGATGGACATTTTCGTTGCTTCCAAGTGTTGCCTATGGTAAATATTGCTGGAGTGCAGGAGTGCCAGCCTGTGATTTTTGATTTTCATTTTCTCAGGTGATAGACCCAGCAGTGGGTATGATTGATTGACTGGTATGGTAGCTCAACGTTTACCTTTTCAAGGCACCTGAATTGTGCTTTCATTAGTGGCTCTTACCACGTCCCCCTTAGAATCGAGGGTACGCCTTTCTCCACAATCACGTCAGCATTTATTGTTTGCAGCATTTTTGTTGATGGCCATTCTGACTGGTGTGAGCTGATAGGTTTTTGTAATTTGGGTTTACATGTCTGTAAAAATTCCTACAATTCATCATTTTTCCACGCCTTTTTCTTTTCTGTTAAAAGAAAAAAGAAAAAAAGTGTGAGTATAATATACCTCTTCAAAGTTTCTTTTTGGAAGGTGGCACTCTAGAATTTTTTGGTCGATTTTCGACCTCAGTATTTTTTGGAGGGCCGGTGTGATTTACAGACCTGCAATTGGTGAATATTTAGTGACCTCTGCAGTGGGATTAAAGCTGCTGTTGTGGGAAACGGCCACTAGGATGCAGCATTTCTCCATTCCCAAATCTGGGTACTAGGGCAGCAGAGCCGTTCTGGAAGTTGTTTGCCTAGGTTTTAATTCTGGATGGAATGTGCCAGGAAAACCCCCCATAAGTTTATGTCTCATTACTCCTAGTTCGTTGTTTTCATGTTTTCAATTGGGGTAATGGTTAGAATGTTGCTTGTCCAAGGTGTACACACTCTGGTTCATCTACATATTCTATATACCTATTTATGTAGAGATCCTCTTCCCGTGTAAATTATTACAGAGTGTTCCGTAATCCTTCCTTGCTATATGGTCGGTCTTTTTGATATATGTAGATAATATGTATTTGTATACATATGGTAACGCTAATCTTCATTTATCCATCCCCCCCACCTTTCCTTTTAGATAAGCATAGTTTTTTTTAATAAGTCTGTGATTGACTTTCTCTGTGGAAATATGTTGATTTGTGTCAGTTCTTAGATAACGCCTATAAGTGATATCATAGGATATAGGACTTTTGCTTTCCGACTTACCTCATGTTCTGTGATTATCTCCAAGATCATCTACGGTGCCTCAAAGAGCAGTGTTTCATTGTTTTCCATGGCTAGTATTCATTGTGTACATGGACCACTTCTTCTTTATCCTTTCATCTGTTGATGGACATTGTGGTTGCTTCACTGTCTTGTCTATTGTGAATAAGGCTGCAGTGCAGCTTTTGCAGCCCGGGTCTTCTTCATTCTGGTCTTCTCAGGTGAGAGGCCCATGGGTGCGCCTGCTGGATTGAATGGTACCTCAATTTTTCCTTTGAAACGCAGCTCCTTTCTGTTCTCATTATTGGTAGTTAACCCCTTTACATCTCACCAGCAGCTGGAGGGTACACATTTCTCTAAAACCTCTTCAGCATTTATTGTTTGTAGACTTTTTGCCAATGGTCAGTCGACTGGTGTGAGTTGAAAACTTTTTGTAGATTAGATTGCATGAGTCTAATACTTCCTGAGGTTGAGCTTTTGTCCATTTTCCTGTTTTAAAAAAGAGAGTGAGGAAAACTTACCTCTTCATACTACCTTCTTGAAAATTTTGCCTGTTTTGAATTGTTTGTATCCATTCCCTACCTCAGCACAATTTTGAGGGCAGGTGTCCTTTACAGCCCTGAGTCCTTGTGAATGGTAAGTGACCATTAGCTGTGGGTTAAAAGCTGCTCTTGCGGGATTCGGCCACAAGGCGGCAGCATTTCTCCTTTACCAAATCTGGTTACTAGGGCAACAGAGCCTTACTGGAAGTGGTGTTCTAGGTTGTAAATTAGAATGGAATGTGCGAGGAAAAAGCCCTTTAAGTTTATGTCTCATTACTTCTTGTTGGTATTTTTAACTTAATTTTTATTTTTTATCACAGCAAGCTTGATTACAAGGTTTTGTTTGTTCTAGGTGTGCAAGATGGGGTTCTTTCACACATATACATATATCTATTCTTCTTCGGATCCTTGTCCCACGTAGGTTATGACACAATGTTGAGTAGTCTTCTCTTGGTATTGCGTAGGTCTTTGGTGATTATATATTTCACATGTGTTTGTATCTCTCTGTTAACCTCAATATGGTAATGTATCCAATCCTCACACCTTTCCATTTGGTGAACCCTAAGTTATTTTAATGAATCTATGATAGTGTTTCTCCGTGGAAATATCTCTGTTTGTATCATTTTTTAGGTAACACCTATATGTGATATGATAGGATATGTGTCTTTCGCTTTCTCACTTACTCCAAGTTGCGTGATTACTTCTAGGCTCATCTATGGTGCTGCAAATGGCATTGTTTCATTTTTTCACTAGCTCATAGTCCATCTGTACAGGTAGCAGTTCTTCTTTGTCCACCCATCTGTCGGTGGACTTTTTGGTTACTTCCATATCTTGGCTATTGTAATACTATGCCATGCAGATTTGCGTGCCTGTGTCCTTCCAATTCTGTCTTCTTAGTTTATAGGTCCAGGAATAGGTCTGCTGGATCCTATGGTAGCTCAATGTTTACCTTTTAAAGGCACCTCTATTCTGTTCTCCTTAGTGGCTCTTTCCAGGTTAGGTCCCACTTAAAGTGGAGGGTATGTATTTCTTCCCAGCACCCTCAGCATTTATTCTTTGTAGTTTTTGCGGATGGTTATTCTGAGTGGTGTGAGCTGATACCTCTTTGTGGCTGAATTTGCATGTGTCTCATAATGCGTTGAAATTGAGCTTTAAGACATGCCCTTTTTATTTTTCCAGCTGTGATTAGAGCTTATTTCTTCAATGTGTTTTCTTAAAGTATGTGTCACCCTTGGCAATATTTTGGCCATTATCTCCCTCAAGACATTTTGAGGGCAGGTTTCATTTACAGCCCTGCAGTACTTGTTCATATGAAGTGACCATTAGCTCAGGCTTTAAACCTGCTTTTGCAGGTAACGGCCAGAGAGCGGCAGCCTTTCTACGTTCCCCTTGCTGGTACTAGGGAAACAGACCTACCGGCCAGTGGTGTTCTTCGGTTATAAATTCGAGTGCAATGTGCCCGGATAAACCCACAAATGTTGATGTCTCCTTGCTTTTGTTTGTTTTTAAATTTAATTTATATTTATTATTAGAGTAATATTCCATTGTGTACGTGGACCACTTCTTCTTGGTGCATTCCTCGGTTGATGGACATTTTCATTGCTTCCGAGTGCTGGCTACGGTAAATCTTGCTGGCGTACAGGTTTGCCAGCCTGGGACTTTTTGATTCTCATTTTCTCAGGTGATAGGCCAAGCAGTGGTTGTGATTGATTGACTGGTAGCTCAATGTTTCCCTTTTCAAACCACCTACATTGTGTTTTCATTAGTGGCTCTTTACATGCCCCCCCTTACAACCGAGGGTACGCATTTCTCCACCCTCCCTTCACCGTTTATTTTTTGCAGCATTTTTCCTAATGGCCATTCGGACTGCTGTGGGCGGATAGGTTTTTTTTTAATATGGGTATGCATGTCATTAACATTTTTAAAATTCATCATATTCCTACGCCTTTTTCTTTTCTCTTAAAAGAAAAAACCGTGAGTACAATATAGCTCTTGAAATTGTCTTCTTCGAAGGTTGCCCTCTTCTGAATTTTTGGGTCGATTTTTGACCCCAGAAATTTTCTGGAGGGCCGGTGTCATTTACAGAACTGCAAGTTGGTGAAAATTTAGTGACCTTTTGCAGTGGGTTCAAAGCTGCTGTTGTGGGAAACGGCCACAAGGAGGTAGCATTTCTCCATTCCCCAATCTGGGTACTAGGGCAACAGAGCCTTTCTGGAAGTCATTGCCCTAGGTTGTAAATTAGAATGGAATTTGCCAGGAGAAATCCCCATAAGTTTATGTCTCATTACTTCTTCTTGGTTTTTAAAATTTTTTTAATCTGGGTAAAGTTTAGAATATTGTTTGTCCTAGGTGTACACAATCTGGTCCATGTGTACATTATGCATGTCTATTAATGTACAGATCCTCTTCCCATGTAAAATATGACAGTGTTCCGTCGACCTCCCTGGCTATGTGTTCGGTCTTTTTGATACATGTATATAATATGTATTTGTATATGTATAGTAACACTGATCTTCATTTCTCAATTCCCCCCTCCTTTCCTTTTAGATGAGCATAGTTTGTTTTCTAAGCCTGTGAGTGTCTTTCTCTTTGCAAATATGTTCATCTGTGTCAGTTATTAGATAATGCCCTAAGTGATAATATAGGCTATAGGTCTTTTGCTTTCCGACCTGCTTCATGTTTTGTGATTATCTCCAGGCTCACGTATGGTGCCTCAAAGAGCAGTGCTTCCACGTTTTCCATGGCTCATATTGAATTGTGTACATGGACCACTTCTTCTTGGTGCATTCCTCTGTTGATGGACATTTTCGTTGCTTCCAAGTGTTGCCTATGGTAAATATTGCTGGAGTGCAGGAGTGCCAGCCTGTGATTTTTGATTTTCATTTTCTCAGGTGATAGACCCAGCAGTGGGTATGATTGATTGACTGGTATGGTAGCTCAACGTTTACCTTTTCAAGGCACCTGAATTGTGCTTTCATTAGTGGCTCTTACCACGTCCCCCTTAGAATCGAGGGTACGCCTTTCTCCACAATCACGTCAGCATTTATTGTTTGCAGCATTTTTGTTGATGGCCATTCTGACTGGTGTGAGCTGATAGGTTTTTGTAATTTGGGTTTACATGTCTGTAAAAATTCCTACAATTCATCATTTTTCCACGCCTTTTTCTTTTCTGTTAAAAGAAAAAAGAAAAAAAGTGTGAGTATAATATACCTCTTCAAAGTTTCTTTTTGGAAGGTGGCACTCTAGAATTTTTTGGTCGATTTTCGACCTCAGTATTTTTTGGAGGGCCGGTGTGATTTACAGACCTGCAATTGGTGAATATTTAGTGACCTCTGCAGTGGGATTAAAGCTGCTGTTGTGGGAAACGGCCACTAGGATGCAGCATTTCTCCATTCCCAAATCTGGGTACTAGGGCAGCAGAGCCGTTCTGGAAGTTGTTTGCCTAGGTTTTAAATCTGGATGGAATGTGCCAGGAAAACCCCCCATAAGTTTATGTCTCATTACTCCTAGTTCGTTGTTTTCATGTTTTCAATTGGGGTAATGGTTAGAATGTTGCTTGTCCAAGGTGTACACACTCTGGTTCATCTACATATTCTATATACCTATTTATGTAGAGATCCTCTTCCCGTGTAAATTATTACAGAGTGTTCCGTAATCCTTCCTTGCTATATGGTCGGTCTTTTTGATATATGTAGATAATATGTATTTGTATACATATGGTAACGCTAATCTTCATTTATCCATCCCCCCCACCTTTCCTTTTAGATAAGCATAGTTTTTTTTAATAAGTCTGTGATTGACTTTCTCTGTGGAAATATGTTGATTTGTGTCAGTTCTTAGATAACGCCTATAAGTGATATCATAGGATATAGGACTTTTGCTTTCCGACTTACCTCATGTTCTGTGATTATCTCCAAGATCATCTACGGTGCCTCAAAGAGCAGTGTTTCATTGTTTTCCATGGCTAGTATTCATTGTGTACATGGACCACTTCTTCTTTATCCTTTCATCTGTTGATGGACATTGTGGTTGCTTCACTGTCTTGTCTATTGTGAATAAGGCTGCAGTGCAGCTTTTGCAGCCCGGGTCTTCTTCATTCTGGTCTTCTCAGGTGAGAGGCCCATGGGTGCGCCTGCTGGATTGAATGGTACCTCAATTTTTCCTTTGAAACGCAGCTCCTTTCTGTTCTCATTATTGGTAGTTAACCCCTTTACATCTCACCAGCAGCTGGAGGGTACACATTTCTCTAAAACCTCTTCAGCATTTATTGTTTGTAGACTTTTTGCCAATGGTCAGTCGACTGGTGTGAGTTGAAAACTTTTTGTAGATTAGATTGCATGAGTCTAATACTTCCTGAGGTTGAGCTTTTGTCCATTTTCCTGTTTTAAAAAAGAGAGTGAGGAAAACTTACCTCTTCATACTACCTTCTTGAAAATTTTGCCTGTTTTGAATTGTTTGTATCCATTCCCTACCTCAGCACAATTTTGAGGGCAGGTGTCCTTTACAGCCCTGAGTCCTTGTGAATGGTAAGTGACCATTAGCTGTGGGTTAAAAGCTGCTCTTGCGGGATTCGGCCACAAGGCGGCAGCATTTCTCCTTTACCAAATCTGGTTACTAGGGCAACAGAGCCTTACTGGAAGTGGTGTTCTAGGTTGTAAATTAGAATGGAATGTGCGAGGAAAAAGCCCTTTAAGTTTCTGTCTCATTACTTCTTGTTGGTATTTTTAACTTAATTTTTATTTTTTATCACAGCAAGCTTGATTACAAGGTTTTGTTTGTTCTAGGTGTGCAAGATGGGGTTCTTTCACACATATACATATATCTATTCTTCTTCAGATCCTTGTCCCACGTAGGTTATGACACAATGTTGAGTAGTCTTCTCTTGGTATTGCGTAGGTCTTTGGTGATTATATATTTCACATGTGTTTGTATCTCTCTGTTAACCTCAATATGGTAATGTATCCAATCCTCACACCTTTCCATTTGGTGAACCCTAAGTTATTTTAATGAATCTATGATAGTGTTTCTCCGTGGAAATATCTCTGTTTGTATCATTTTTTAGGTAACACCTATATGTGATATGATAGGATATGTGTCTTTCGCTTTCTCACTTACTCCAAGTTGCGTGATTACTTCTAGGCTCATCTATGGTGCTGCAAATGGCATTGTTTCATTTTTTCACTAGCTCATAGTCCATCTGTACAGGTAGCAGTTCTTCTTTGTCCACCCATCTGTCGGTGGACTTTTTGGTTACTTCCATATCTTGGCTATTGTAATACTATGCCATGCAGATTTGCGTGCCTGTGTCCTTCCAATTCTGTCTTCTTAGTTTATAGGTCCAGGAATAGGTCTGCTGGATCCTATGGTAGCTCAATGTTTACCTTTTAAAGGCACCTCTATTCTGTTCTCCTTAGTGGCTCTTTCCAGGTTAGGTCCCACTTAAAGTGGAGGGTATGTATTTCTTCCCAGCACCCTCAGCATTTATTCTTTGTAGTTTTTGCGGATGGTTATTCTGAGTGGTGTGAGCTGATACCTCTTTGTGGTTGAATTTGCATGTGTCTCATAATGCGTTGAAATTGAGCTTTAAGACATGCCCTTTTTATTTTTCCAGCTGTGATTAGAGCTTATTTCTTCAATGTGTTTTCTTAAAGTATGTGTCACCCTTGGCAATATTTTGGCCATTATCTCCCTCAAGACATTTTGAGGGCAGGTTTCATTTACAGCCCTGCAGTACTTGTTCATATGAAGTGACCATTAGCTCAGGCTTTAAACCTGCTTTTGCAGGTAACGGCCAGAGAGCGGCAGCCTTTCTACGTTCCCCTTGCTGGTACTAGGGAAACAGACCTACCGGCCAGTGGTGTTCTTCGGTTATAAATTCGAGTGCAATGTGCCCGGATAAACCCACAAATGTTGATGTCTCCTTGCTTTTGTTTGTTTTTAAATTTAATTTATATTTATTATTAGAGTAATATTCCATTGTGTACGTGGACCACTTCTTCTTGGTGCATTCCTCGGTTGATGGACATTTTCATTGCTTCCGAGTGCTGGCTACGGTAAATCTTGCTGGCGTACAGGTTTGCCAGCCTGGGACTTTTTGATTCTCATTTTCTCAGGTGATAGGCCAAGCAGTGGTTGTGATTGATTGACTGGTAGCTCAATGTTTCCCTTTTCAAACCACCTACATTGTGTTTTCATTAGTGGCTCTTTACATGCCCCCCCTTACAACCGAGGGTACGCATTTCTCCACCCTCCCTTCACCGTTTATTTTTTGCAGCATTTTTCCTAATGGCCATTCGGACTGCTGTGGGCGGATAGGTTTTTTTTTTAATATGGGTATGCATGTCATTAACATTTTTAAAATTCATCATATTCCTACGCCTTTTTCTTTTCTCTTAAAAGAAAATACCGTGAGTACAATATAGCTCTTGAAATTGTCTTCTTCGAAGGTTTCCCTCTTCTGAATTTTTGGGTCGATTTTTGACCCCAGAAATTTTCTGGAGGGCCGGTGTCATTTACAGAACTGCAAGTTGGTGAAAATTTAGTGACCTTTTGCAGTGGGTTCAAAGCTGCTGTTGTGGGAAACGGCCACAAGGAGGTAGCATTTCTCCATTCCCCAATCTGGGTACTAGGGCAACAGAGCCTTTCTGGAAGTCATTGCCCTAGGTTGTAAATTAGAATGGAATTTGCCAGGAGAAATCCCCATAAGTTTATGTCTCATTACTTCTTCTTGGTTTTTAAAATTTTTTTAATCTGGGTAAAGTTTAGAATATTGTTTGTCCTAGGTGTACACAATCTGGTCCATGTGTACATTATGCATGTCTATTAATGTACAGATCCTCTTCCCATGTAAAATATGACAGTGTTCCGTCGACCTCCCTGGCTATGTGTTCGGTCTTTTTGATACATGTATATAATATGTATTTGTATATGTATAGTAACACTGATCTTCATTTCTCAATTCCCCCCTCCTTTCCTTTTAGATGAGCATAGTTTGTTTTCTAAGCCTGTGAGTGTCTTTCTCTTTGCAAATATGTTCATCTGTGTCAGTTATTAGATAATGCCCTAAGTGATAATATAGGCTATAGGTCTTTTGCTTTCCGACCTGCTTCATGTTTTGTGATTATCTCCAGGCTCACGTATGGTGCCTCAAAGAGCAGTGCTTCCACGTTTTCCATGGCTCATATTGAATTGTGTACATGGACCACTTCTTCTTGGTGCATTCCTCTGTTGATGGACATTTTCGTTGCTTCCAAGTGTTGCCTATGGTAAATATTGCTGGAGTGCAGGATTGCCAGCCTGTGATTTTTGATTTTCATTTTCTCAGGTGATAGACCCAGCAGTGGGTATGATTGATTGACTGGTATGGTAGCTCAACGTTTACCTTTTCAAGGCACCTGAATTGTGCTTTCATTAGTGGCTCTTACCACGTCCCCCTTAGAATCGAGGGTACGCCTTTCTCCACAATCACGTCAGCATTTATTGTTTGCAGCATTTTTGTTGATGGCCATTCTGACTGGTGTGAGCTGATAGGTTTTTGTAATTTGGGTTTACATGTCTGTAAAAATTCCTACAATTCATCATTTTTCCACGCCTTTTTCTTTTCTGTTAAAAGAAAAAAGAAAAAAAGTGTGAGTATAATATACCTCTTCAAAGTTTCTTTTTGGAAGGTGGCACTCTAGAATTTTTTGGTCGATTTTCGACCTCAGTATTTTTTGGAGGGCCGGTGTGATTTACAGACCTGCAATTGGTGAATATTTAGTGACCTCTGCAGTGGGATTAAAGCTGCTGTTGTGGGAAACGGCCACTAGGATGCAGCATTTCTCCATTCCCAAATCTGGGTACTAGGGCAGCAGAGCCGTTCTGGAAGTTGTTTGCCTAGGTTTTAAATCTGGATGGAATGTGCCAGGAAAACCCCCCATAAGTTTATGTCTCATTACTCCTAGTTCGTTGTTTTCATGTTTTCAATTGGGGTAATGGTTAGAATGTTGCTTGTCCAAGGTGTACACACTCTGGTTCATCTACATATTCTATATACCTATTTATGTAGAGATCCTCTTCCCGTGTAAATTATTACAGAGTGTTCCGTAATCCTTCCTTGCTATATGGTCGGTCTTTTTGATATATGTAGATAATATGTATTTGTATACATATGGTAACGCTAATCTTCATTTATCCATCCCCCCCACCTTTCCTTTTAGATAAGCATAGTTTTTTTTAATAAGTCTGTGATTGACTTTCTCTGTGGAAATATGTTGATTTGTGTCAGTTCTTAGATAACGCCTATAAGTGATATCATAGGATATAGGACTTTTGCTTTCCGACTTACCTCATGTTCTGTGATTATCTCCAAGATCATCTACGGTGCCTCAAAGAGCAGTGTTTCATTGTTTTCCATGGCTAGTATTCATTGTGTACATGGACCACTTCTTCTTTATCCTTTCATCTGTTGATGGACATTGTGGTTGCTTCACTGTCTTGTCTATTGTGAATAAGGCTGCAGTGCAGCTTTTGCAGCCCGGGTCTTCTTCATTCTGGTCTTCTCAGGTGAGAGGCCCATGGGTGCGCCTGCTGGATTGAATGGTACCTCAATTTTTCCTTTGAAACGCAGCTCCTTTCTGTTCTCATTATTGGTAGTTAACCCCTTTACATCTCACCAGCAGCTGGAGGGTACACATTTCTCTAAAACCTCTTCAGCATTTATTGTTTGTAGACTTTTTGCCAATGGTCAGTCGACTGGTGTGAGTTGAAAACTTTTTGTAGATTAGATTGCATGAGTCTAATACTTCCTGAGGTTGAGCTTTTGTCCATTTTCCTGTTTTAAAAAAGAGAGTGAGGAAAACTTACCTCTTCATACTACCTTCTTGAAAATTTTGCCTGTTTTGAATTGTTTGTATCCATTCCCTACCTCAGCACAATTTTGAGGGCAGGTGTCCTTTACAGCCCTGAGTCCTTGTGAATGGTAAGTGACCATTAGCTGTGGGTTAAAAGCTGCTCTTGCGGGATTCGGCCACAAGGCGGCAGCATTTCTCCTTTACCAAATCTGGTTACTAGGGCAACAGAGCCTTACTGGAAGTGGTGTTCTAGGTTGTAAATTAGAATGGAATGTGCGAGGAAAAAGCCCTTTAAGTTTCTGTCTCATTACTTCTTGTTGGTATTTTTAACTTAATTTTTATTTTTTATCACAGCAAGCTTGATTACAAGGTTTTGTTTGTTCTAGGTGTGCAAGATGGGGTTCTTTCACACATATACATATATCTATTCTTCTTCAGATCCTTGTCCCACGTAGGTTATGACACAATGTTGAGTAGTCTTCTCTTGGTATTGCGTAGGTCTTTGGTGATTATATATTTCACATGTGTTTGTATCTCTCTGTTAACCTCAATATGGTAATGTATCCAATCCTCACACCTTTCCATTTGGTGAACCCTAAGTTATTTTAATGAATCTATGATAGTGTTTCTCCGTGGAAATATCTCTGTTTGTATCATTTTTTAGGTAACACCTATATGTGATATGATAGGATATGTGTCTTTCGCTTTCTCACTTACTCCAAGTTGCGTGATTACTTCTAGGCTCATCTATGGTGCTGCAAATGGCATTGTTTCATTTTTTCACTAGCTCATAGTCCATCTGTACAGGTAGCAGTTCTTCTTTGTCCACCCATCTGTCGGTGGACTTTTTGGTTACTTCCATATCTTGGCTATTGTAATACTATGCCATGCAGATTTGCGTGCCTGTGTCCTTCCAATTCTGTCTTCTTAGTTTATAGGTCCAGGAATAGGTCTGCTGGATCCTATGGTAGCTCAATGTTTACCTTTTAAAGGCACCTCTATTCTGTTCTCCTTAGTGGCTCTTTCCAGGTTAGGTCCCACTTAAAGTGGAGGGTATGTATTTCTTCCCAGCACCCTCAGCATTTATTCTTTGTAGTTTTTGCGGATGGTTATTCTGAGTGGTGTGAGCTGATACCTCTTTGTGGTTGAATTTGCATGTGTCTCATAATGCGTTGAAATTGAGCTTTAAGACATGCCCTTTTTATTTTTCCAGCTGTGATTAGAGCTTATTTCTTCAATGTGTTTTCTTAAAGTATGTGTCACCCTTGGCAATATTTTGGCCATTATCTCCCTCAAGACATTTTGAGGGCAGGTTTCATTTACAGCCCTGCAGTACTTGTTCATATGAAGTGACCATTAGCTCAGGCTTTAAACCTGCTTTTGCAGGTAACGGCCAGAGAGCGGCAGCCTTTCTACGTTCCCCTTGCTGGTACTAGGGAAACAGACCTACCGGCCAGTGGTGTTCTTCGGTTATAAATTCGAGTGCAATGTGCCCGGATAAACCCACAAATGTTGATGTCTCCTTGCTTTTGTTTGTTTTTAAATTTAATTTATATTTATTATTAGAGTAATATTCCATTGTGTACGTGGACCACTTCTTCTTGGTGCATTCCTCGGTTGATGGACATTTTCATTGCTTCCGAGTGCTGGCTACGGTAAATCTTGCTGGCGTACAGGTTTGCCAGCCTGGGACTTTTTGATTCTCATTTTCTCAGGTGATAGGCCAAGCAGTGGTTGTGATTGATTGACTGGTAGCTCAATGTTTCCCTTTTCAAACCACCTACATTGTGTTTTCATTAGTGGCTCTTTACATGCCCCCCCTTACAACCGAGGGTACGCATTTCTCCACCCTCCCTTCACCGTTTATTTTTTGCAGCATTTTTCCTAATGGCCATTCGGACTGCTGTGGGCGGATAGGTTTTTTTTTTAATATGGGTATGCATGTCATTAACATTTTTAAAATTCATCATATTCCTACGCCTTTTTCTTTTCTCTTAAAAGAAAAAACCGTGAGTACAATATAGCTCTTGAAATTGTCTTCTTCGAAGGTTGCCCTCTTCTGAATTTTTGGGTCGATTTTTGACCCCAGAAATTTTCTGGAGGGCCGGTGTCATTTACAGAACTGCAAGTTGGTGAAAATTTAGTGACCTTTTGCAGTGGGTTCAAAGCTGCTGTTGTGGGAAACGGCCACAAGGAGGTAGCATTTCTCCATTCCCCAATCTGGGTACTAGGGCAACAGAGCCTTTCTGGAAGTCATTGCCCTAGGTTGTAAATTAGAATGGAATTTGCCAGGAGAAATCCCCATAAGTTTATGTCTCATTACTTCTTCTTGGTTTTTAAAATTTTTTTAATCTGGGTAAAGTTTAGAATATTGTTTGTCCTAGGTGTACACAATCTGGTCCATGTGTACATTATGCATGTCTATTAATGTACAGATCCTCTTCCCATGTAAAATATGACAGTGTTCCGTCGACCTCCCTGGCTATGTGTTCGGTCTTTTTGATACATGTATATAATATGTATTTGTATATGTATAGTAACACTGATCTTCATTTCTCAATTCCCCCCTCCTTTCCTTTTAGATGAGCATAGTTTGTTTTCTAAGCCTGTGAGTGTCTTTCTCTTTGCAAATATGTTCATCTGTGTCAGTTATTAGATAATGCCCTAAGTGATAATATAGGCTATAGGTCTTTTGCTTTCCGACCTGCTTCATGTTTTGTGATTATCTCCAGGCTCACGTATGGTGCCTCAAAGAGCAGTGCTTCCACGTTTTCCATGGCTCATATTGAATTGTGTACATGGACCACTTCTTCTTGGTGCATTCCTCTGTTGATGGACATTTTCGTTGCTTCCAAGTGTTGCCTATGGTAAATATTGCTGGAGTGCAGGATTGCCAGCCTGTGATTTTTGATTTTCATTTTCTCAGGTGATAGACCCAGCAGTGGGTATGATTGATTGACTGGTATGGTAGCTCAACGTTTACCTTTTCAAGGCACCTGAATTGTGCTTTCATTAGTGGCTCTTACCACGTCCCCCTTAGAATCGAGGGTACGCCTTTCTCCACAATCACGTCAGCATTTATTGTTTGCAGCATTTTTGTTGATGGCCATTCTGACTGGTGTGAGCTGATAGGTTTTTGTAATTTGGGTTTACATGTCTGTAAAAATTCCTACAATTCATCATTTTTCCACGCCTTTTTCTTTTCTGTTAAAAGAAAAAAGAAAAAAAGTGTGAGTATAATATACCTCTTCAAAGTTTCTTTTTGGAAGGTGGCACTCTAGAATTTTTTGGTCGATTTTCGACCTCAGTATTTTTTGGAGGGCCGGTGTGATTTACAGACCTGCAATTGGTGAATATTTAGTGACCTCTGCAGTGGGATTAAAGCTGCTGTTGTGGGAAACGGCCACTAGGATGCAGCATTTCTCCATTCCCAAATCTGGGTACTAGGGCAGCAGAGCCGTTCTGGAAGTTGTTTGCCTAGGTTTTAAATCTGGATGGAATGTGCCAGGAAAACCCCCCATAAGTTTATGTCTCATTACTCCTAGTTCGTTGTTTTCATGTTTTCAATTGGGGTAATGGTTAGAATGTTGCTTGTCCAAGGTGTACACACTCTGGTTCATCTACATATTCTATATACCTATTTATGTAGAGATCCTCTTCCCGTGTAAATTATTACAGAGTGTTCCGTAATCCTTCCTTGCTATATGGTCGGTCTTTTTGATATATGTAGATAATATGTATTTGTATACATATGGTAACGCTAATCTTCATTTATCCATCCCCCCCACCTTTCCTTTTAGATAAGCATAGTTTTTTTTAATAAGTCTGTGATTGACTTTCTCTGTGGAAATATGTTGATTTGTGTCAGTTCTTAGATAACGCCTATAAGTGATATCATAGGATATAGGACTTTTGCTTTCTGACTTACCTCATGTTCTGTGATTATCTCCAAGATCATCTACGGTGCCTCAAAGAGCAGTGTTTCATTGTTTTCCATGGCTAGTATTCATTGTGTACATGGACCACTTCTTCTTTATCCTTTCATCTGTTGATGGACATTGTGGTTGCTTCACTGTCTTGTCTATTGTGAATAAGGCTGCAGTGCAGCTTTTGCAGCCCGGGTCTTCTTCATTCTGGTCTTCTCAGGTGAGAGGCCCATGGGTGCGCCTGCTGGATTGAATGGTACCTCAATTTTTCCTTTGAAACGCAGCTCCTTTCTGTTCTCATTATTGGTAGTTAACCCCTTTACATCTCACCAGCAGCTGGAGGGTACACATTTCTCTAAAACCTCTTCAGCATTTATTGTTTGTAGACTTTTTGCCAATGGTCAGTCGACTGGTGTGAGTTGAAAACTTTTTGTAGATTAGATTGCATGAGTCTAATACTTCCTGAGGTTGAGCTTTTGTCCATTTTCCTGTTTTAAAAAAGAGAGTGAGGAAAACTTACCTCTTCATACTACCTTCTTGAAAATTTTGCCTGTTTTGAATTGTTTGTATCCATTCCCTACCTCAGCACAATTTTGAGGGCAGGTGTCCTTTACAGCCCTGAGTCCTTGTGAATGGTAAGTGACCATTAGCTGTGGGTTAAAAGCTGCTCTTGCGGGATTCGGCCACAAGGCGGCAGCATTTCTCCTTTACCAAATCTGGTTACTAGGGCAACAGAGCCTTACTGGAAGTGGTGTTCTAGGTTGTAAATTAGAATGGAATGTGCGAGGAAAAAGCCCTTTAAGTTTCTGTCTCATTACTTCTTGTTGGTATTTTTAACTTAATTTTTATTTTTTATCACAGCAAGCTTGATTACAAGGTTTTGTTTGTTCTAGGTGTGCAAGATGGGGTTCTTTCACACATATACATATATCTATTCTTCTTCAGATCCTTGTCCCACGTAGGTTATGACACAATGTTGAGTAGTCTTCTCTTGGTATTGCGTAGGTCTTTGGTGATTATATATTTCACATGTGTTTGTATCTCTCTGTTAACCTCAATATGGTAATGTATCCAATCCTCACACCTTTCCATTTGGTGAACCCTAAGTTATTTTAATGAATCTATGATAGTGTTTCTCCGTGGAAATATCTCTGTTTGTATCATTTTTTAGGTAACACCTATATGTGATATGATAGGATATGTGTCTTTCGCTTTCTCACTTACTCCAAGTTGCGTGATTACTTCTAGGCTCATCTATGGTGCTGCAAATGGCATTGTTTCATTTTTTCACTAGCTCATAGTCCATCTGTACAGGTAGCAGTTCTTCTTTGTCCACCCATCTGTCGGTGGACTTTTTGGTTACTTCCATATCTTGGCTATTGTAATACTATGCCATGCAGATTTGCGTGCCTGTGTCCTTCCAATTCTGTCTTCTTAGTTTATAGGTCCAGGAATAGGTCTGCTGGATCCTATGGTAGCTCAATGTTTACCTTTTAAAGGCACCTCTATTCTGTTCTCCTTAGTGGCTCTTTCCAGGTTAGGTCCCACTTAAAGTGGAGGGTATGTATTTCTTCCCAGCACCCTCAGCATTTATTCTTTGTAGTTTTTGCGGATGGTTATTCTGAGTGGTGTGAGCTGATACCTCTTTGTGGTTGAATTTGCATGTGTCTCATAATGCGTTGAAATTGAGCTTTAAGACATGCCCTTTTTATTTTTCCAGCTGTGATTAGAGCTTATTTCTTCAATGTGTTTTCTTAAAGTATGTGTCACCCTTGGCAATATTTTGGCCATTATCTCCCTCAAGACATTTTGAGGGCAGGTTTCATTTACAGCCCTGCAGTACTTGTTCATATGAAGTGACCATTAGCTCAGGCTTTAAACCTGCTTTTGCAGGTAACGGCCAGAGAGCGGCAGCCTTTCTACGTTCCCCTTGCTGGTACTAGGGAAACAGACCTACCGGCCAGTGGTGTTCTTCGGTTATAAATTCGAGTGCAATGTGCCCGGATAAACCCACAAATGTTGATGTCTCCTTGCTTTTGTTTGTTTTTAAATTTAATTTATATTTATTATTAGAGTAATATTCCATTGTGTACGTGGACCACTTCTTCTTGGTGCATTCCTCGGTTGATGGACATTTTCATTGCTTCCGAGTGCTGGCTACGGTAAATCTTGCTGGCGTACAGGTTTGCCAGCCTGGGACTTTTTGATTCTCATTTTCTCAGGTGATAGGCCAAGCAGTGGTTGTGATTGATTGACTGGTAGCTCAATGTTTCCCTTTTCAAACCACCTACATTGTGTTTTCATTAGTGGCTCTTTACATGCCCCCCCTTACAACCGAGGGTACGCATTTCTCCACCCTCCCTTCACCGTTTATTTTTTGCAGCATTTTTCCTAATGGCCATTCGGACTGCTGTGGGCGGATAGGTTTTTTTTTTAATATGGGTATGCATGTCATTAACATTTTTAAAATTCATCATATTCCTACGCCTTTTTCTTTTCTCTTAAAAGAAAAAACCGTGAGTACAATATAGCTCTTGAAATTGTCTTCTTCGAAGGTTGCCCTCTTCTGAATTTTTGGGTCGATTTTTGACCCCAGAAATTTTCTGGAGGGCCGGTGTCATTTACAGAACTGCAAGTTGGTGAAAATTTAGTGACCTTTTGCAGTGGGTTCAAAGCTGCTGTTGTGGGAAACGGCCACAAGGAGGTAGCATTTCTCCATTCCCCAATCTGGGTACTAGGGCAACAGAGCCTTTCTGGAAGTCATTGCCCTAGGTTGTAAATTAGAATGGAATTTGCCAGGAGAAATCCCCATAAGTTTATGTCTCATTACTTCTTCTTGGTTTTTAAAATTTTTTTAATCTGGGTAAAGTTTAGAATATTGTTTGTCCTAGGTGTACACAATCTGGTCCATGTGTACATTATGCATGTCTATTAATGTACAGATCCTCTTCCCATGTAAAATATGACAGTGTTCCGTCGACCTCCCTGGCTATGTGTTCGGTCTTTTTGATACATGTATATAATATGTATTTGTATATGTATAGTAACACTGATCTTCATTTCTCAATTCCCCCCTCCTTTCCTTTTAGATGAGCATAGTTTGTTTTCTAAGCCTGTGAGTGTCTTTCTCTTTGCAAATATGTTCATCTGTGTCAGTTATTAGATAATGCCCTAAGTGATAATATAGGCTATAGGTCTTTTGCTTTCCGACCTGCTTCATGTTTTGTGATTATCTCCAGGCTCACGTATGGTGCCTCAAAGAGCAGTGCTTCCACGTTTTCCATGGCTCATATTGAATTGTGTACATGGACCACTTCTTCTTGGTGCATTCCTCTGTTGATGGACATTTTCGTTGCTTCCAAGTGTTGCCTATGGTAAATATTGCTGGAGTGCAGGATTGCCAGCCTGTGATTTTTGATTTTCATTTTCTCAGGTGATAGACCCAGCAGTGGGTATGATTGATTGACTGGTATGGTAGCTCAACGTTTACCTTTTCAAGGCACCTGAATTGTGCTTTCATTAGTGGCTCTTACCACGTCCCCCTTAGAATCGAGGGTACGCCTTTCTCCACAATCACGTCAGCATTTATTGTTTGCAGCATTTTTGTTGATGGCCATTCTGACTGGTGTGAGCTGATAGGTTTTTGTAATTTGGGTTTACATGTCTGTAAAAATTCCTACAATTCATCATTTTTCCACGCCTTTTTCTTTTCTGTTAAAAGAAAAAAGAAAAAAAGTGTGAGTATAATATACCTCTTCAAAGTTTCTTTTTGGAAGGTGGCACTCTAGAATTTTTTGGTCGATTTTCGACCTCAGTATTTTTTGGAGGGCCGGTGTGATTTACAGACCTGCAATTGGTGAATATTTAGTGACCTCTGCAGTGGGATTAAAGCTGCTGTTGTGGGAAACGGCCACTAGGATGCAGCATTTCTCCATTCCCAAATCTGGGTACTAGGGCAGCAGAGCCGTTCTGGAAGTTGTTTGCCTAGGTTTTAAATCTGGATGGAATGTGCCAGGAAAACCCCCCATAAGTTTATGTCTCATTACTCCTAGTTCGTTGTTTTCATGTTTTCAATTGGGGTAATGGTTAGAATGTTGCTTGTCCAAGGTGTACACACTCTGGTTCATCTACATATTCTATATACCTATTTATGTAGAGATCCTCTTCCCGTGTAAATTATTACAGAGTGTTCCGTAATCCTTCCTTGCTATATGGTCGGTCTTTTTGATATATGTAGATAATATGTATTTGTATACATATGGTAACGCTAATCTTCATTTATCCATCCCCCCCACCTTTCCTTTTAGATAAGCATAGTTTTTTTTAATAAGTCTGTGATTGACTTTCTCTGTGGAAATATGTTGATTTGTGTCAGTTCTTAGATAACGCCTATAAGTGATATCATAGGATATAGGACTTTTGCTTTCCGACTTACCTCATGTTCTGTGATTATCTCCAAGATCATCTATGGTGCCTCAAAGAGCAGTGTTTCATTGTTTTCCATGGCTAGTATTCATTGTGTACATGGACCACTTCTTCTTTATCCTTTCATCTGTTGATGGACATTGTGGTTGCTTCACTGTCTTGTCTATTGTGAATAAGGCTGCAGTGCAGCTTTTGCAGCCCGGGTCTTCTTCATTCTGGTCTTCTCAGGTGAGAGGCCCATGGGTGCGCCTGCTGGATTGAATGGTACCTCAATTTTTCCTTTGAAACGCAGCTCCTTTCTGTTCTCATTATTGGTAGTTAACCCCTTTACATCTCACCAGCAGCTGGAGGGTACACATTTCTCTAAAACCTCTTCAGCATTTATTGTTTGTAGACTTTTTGCCAATGGTCAGTCGACTGGTGTGAGTTGAAAACTTTTTGTAGATTAGATTGCATGAGTCTAATACTTCCTGAGGTTGAGCTTTTGTCCATTTTCCTGTTTTAAAAAAGAGAGTGAGGAAAACTTACCTCTTCATACTACCTTCTTGAAAATTTTGCCTGTTTTGAATTGTTTGTATCCATTCCCTACCTCAGCACAATTTTGAGGGCAGGTGTCCTTTACAGCCCTGAGTCCTTGTGAATGGTAAGTGACCATTAGCTGTGGGTTAAAAGCTGCTCTTGCGGGATTCGGCCACAAGGCGGCAGCATTTCTCCTTTACCAAATCTGGTTACTAGGGCAACAGAGCCTTACTGGAAGTGGTGTTCTAGGTTGTAAATTAGAATGGAATGTGCGAGGAAAAAGCCCTTTAAGTTTATGTCTCATTACTTCTTGTTGGTATTTTTAACTTAATTTTTATTTTTTATCACAGCAAGCTTGATTACAAGGTTTTGTTTGTTCTAGGTGTGCAAGATGGGGTTCTTTCACACATATACATATATCTATTCTTCTTCAGATCCTTGTCCCACGTAGGTTATGACACAATGTTGAGTAGTCTTCTCTTGGTATTGCGTAGGTCTTTGGTGATTATATATTTCACATGTGTTTGTATCTCTCTGTTAACCTCAATATGGTAATGTATCCAATCCTCACACCTTTCCATTTGGTGAACCCTAAGTTATTTTAATGAATCTATGATAGTGTTTCTCCGTGGAAATATCTCTGTTTGTATCATTTTTTAGGTAACACCTATATGTGATATGATAGGATATGTGTCTTTCGCTTTCTCACTTACTCCAAGTTGCGTGATTACTTCTAGGCTCATCTATGGTGCTGCAAATGGCATTGTTTCATTTTTTCACTAGCTCATAGTCCATCTGTACAGGTAGCAGTTCTTCTTTGTCCACCCATCTGTCGGTGGACTTTTTGGTTACTTCCATATCTTGGCTATTGTAATACTATGCCATGCAGATTTGCGTGCCTGTGTCCTTCCAATTCTGTCTTCTTAGTTTATAGGTCCAGGAATAGGTCTGCTGGATCCTATGGTAGCTCAATGTTTACCTTTTAAAGGCACCTCTATTCTGTTCTCCTTAGTGGCTCTTTCCAGGTTAGGTCCCACTTAAAGTGGAGGGTATGTATTTCTTCCCAGCACCCTCAGCATTTATTCTTTGTAGTTTTTGCGGATGGTTATTCTGAGTGGTGTGAGCTGATACCTCTTTGTGGCTGAATTTGCATGTGTCTCATAATGCGTTGAAATTGAGCTTTAAGACATGCCCTTTTTATTTTTCCAGCTGTGATTAGAGCTTATTTCTTCAATGTGTTTTCTTAAAGTATGTGTCACCCTTGGCAATATTTTGGCCATTATCTCCCTCAAGACATTTTGAGGGCAGGTTTCATTTACAGCCCTGCAGTACTTGTTCATATGAAGTGACCATTAGCTCAGGCTTTAAACCTGCTTTTGCAGGTAACGGCCAGAGAGCGGCAGCCTTTCTACGTTCCCCTTGCTGGTACTAGGGAAACAGACCTACCGGCCAGTGGTGTTCTTCGGTTATAAATTCGAGTGCAATGTGCCCGGATAAACCCACAAATGTTGATGTCTCCTTGCTTTTGTTTGTTTTTAAATTTAATTTATATTTATTATTAGAGTAATATTCCATTGTGTACGTGGACCACTTCTTCTTGGTGCATTCCTCGGTTGATGGACATTTTCATTGCTTCCGAGTGCTGGCTACGGTAAATCTTGCTGGCGTACAGGTTTGCCAGCCTGGGACTTTTTGATTCTCATTTTCTCAGGTGATAGGCCAAGCAGTGGTTGTGATTGATTGACTGGTAGCTCAATGTTTCCCTTTTCAAACCACCTACATTGTGTTTTCATTAGTGGCTCTTTACATGCCCCCCCTTACAACCGAGGGTACGCATTTCTCCACCCTCCCTTCACCGTTTATTTTTTGCAGCATTTTTCCTAATGGCCATTCGGACTGCTGTGGGCGGATAGGTTTTTTTTTTAATATGGGTATGCATGTCATTAACATTTTTAAAATTCATCATATTCCTACGCCTTTTTCTTTTCTCTTAAAAGAAAAAACCGTGAGTACAATATAGCTCTTGAAATTGTCTTCTTCGAAGGTTGCCCTCTTCTGAATTTTTGGGTCGATTTTTGACCCCAGAAATTTTCTGGAGGGCCGGTGTCATTTACAGAACTGCAAGTTGGTGAAAATTTAGTGACCTTTTGCAGTGGGTTCAAAGCTGCTGTTGTGGGAAACGGCCACAAGGAGGTAGCATTTCTCCATTCCCCAATCTGGGTACTAGGGCAACAGAGCCTTTCTGGAAGTCATTGCCCTAGGTTGTAAATTAGAATGGAATTTGCCAGGAGAAATCCCCATAAGTTTATGTCTCATTACTTCTTCTTGGTTTTTAAAATTTTTTTAATCTGGGTAAAGTTTAGAATATTGTTTGTCCTAGGTGTACACAATCTGGTCCATGTGTACATTATGCATGTCTATTAATGTACAGATCCTCTTCCCATGTAAAATATGACAGTGTTCCGTCGACCTCCCTGGCTATGTGTTCGGTCTTTTTGATACATGTATATAATATGTATTTGTATATGTATAGTAACACTGATCTTCATTTCTCAATTCCCCCCTCCTTTCCTTTTAGATGAGCATAGTTTGTTTTCTAAGCCTGTGAGTGTCTTTCTCTTTGCAAATATGTTCATCTGTGTCAGTTATTAGATAATGCCCTAAGTGATAATATAGGCTATAGGTCTTTTGCTTTCCGACCTGCTTCATGTTTTGTGATTATCTCCAGGCTCACGTATGGTGCCTCAAAGAGCAGTGCTTCCACGTTTTCCATGGCTCATATTGAATTGTGTACATGGACCACTTCTTCTTGGTGCATTCCTCTGTTGATGGACATTTTCGTTGCTTCCAAGTGTTGCCTATGGTAAATATTGCTGGAGTGCAGGATTGCCAGCCTGTGATTTTTGATTTTCATTTTCTCAGGTGATAGACCCAGCAGTGGGTATGATTGATTGACTGGTATGGTAGCTCAACGTTTACCTTTTCAAGGCACCTGAATTGTGCTTTCATTAGTGGCTCTTACCACGTCCCCCTTAGAATCGAGGGTACGCCTTTCTCCACAATCACGTCAGCATTTATTGTTTGCAGCATTTTTGTTGATGGCCATTCTGACTGGTGTGAGCTGATAGGTTTTTGTAATTTGGGTTTACATGTCTGTAAAAATTCCTACAATTCATCATTTTTCCACGCCTTTTTCTTTTCTGTTAAAAGAAAAAAGAAAAAAAGTGTGAGTATAATATACCTCTTCAAAGTTTCTTTTTGGAAGGTGGCACTCTAGAATTTTTTGGTCGATTTTCGACCTCAGTATTTTTTGGAGGGCCGGTGTGATTTACAGACCTGCAATTGGTGAATATTTAGTGACCTCTGCAGTGGGATTAAAGCTGCTGTTGTGGGAAACGGCCACTAGGATGCAGCATTTCTCCATTCCCAAATCTGGGTACTAGGGCAGCAGAGCCGTTCTGGAAGTTGTTTGCCTAGGTTTTAAATCTGGATGGAATGTGCCAGGAAAACCCCCCATAAGTTTATGTCTCATTACTCCTAGTTCGTTGTTTTCATGTTTTCAATTGGGGTAATGGTTAGAATGTTGCTTGTCCAAGGTGTACACACTCTGGTTCATCTACATATTCTATATACCTATTTATGTAGAGATCCTCTTCCCGTGTAAATTATTACAGAGTGTTCCGTAATCCTTCCTTGCTATATGGTCGGTCTTTTTGATATATGTAGATAATATGTATTTGTATACATATGGTAACGCTAATCTTCATTTATCCATCCCCCCCACCTTTCCTTTTAGATAAGCATAGTTTTTTTTAATAAGTCTGTGATTGACTTTCTCTGTGGAAATATGTTGATTTGTGTCAGTTCTTAGATAACGCCTATAAGTGATATCATAGGATATAGGACTTTTGCTTTCCGACTTACCTCATGTTCTGTGATTATCTCCAAGATCATCTATGGTGCCTCAAAGAGCAGTGTTTCATTGTTTTCCATGGCTAGTATTCATTGTGTACATGGACCACTTCTTCTTTATCCTTTCATCTGTTGATGGACATTGTGGTTGCTTCACTGTCTTGTCTATTGTGAATAAGGCTGCAGTGCAGCTTTTGCAGCCCGGGTCTTCTTCATTCTGGTCTTCTCAGGTGAGAGGCCCATGGGTGCGCCTGCTGGATTGAATGGTACCTCAATTTTTCCTTTGAAACGCAGCTCCTTTCTGTTCTCATTATTGGTAGTTAACCCCTTTACATCTCACCAGCAGCTGGAGGGTACACATTTCTCTAAAACCTCTTCAGCATTTATTGTTTGTAGACTTTTTGCCAATGGTCAGTCGACTGGTGTGAGTTGAAAACTTTTTGTAGATTAGATTGCATGAGTCTAATACTTCCTGAGGTTGAGCTTTTGTCCATTTTCCTGTTTTAAAAAAGAGAGTGAGGAAAACTTACCTCTTCATACTACCTTCTTGAAAATTTTGCCTGTTTTGAATTGTTTGTATCCATTCCCTACCTCAGCACAATTTTGAGGGCAGGTGTCCTTTACAGCCCTGAGTCCTTGTGAATGGTAAGTGACCATTAGCTGTGGGTTAAAAGCTGCTCTTGCGGGATTCGGCCACAAGGCGGCAGCATTTCTCCTTTACCAAATCTGGTTACTAGGGCAACAGAGCCTTACTGGAAGTGGTGTTCTAGGTTGTAAATTAGAATGGAATGTGCGAGGAAAAAGCCCTTTAAGTTTATGTCTCATTACTTCTTGTTGGTATTTTTAACTTAATTTTTATTTTTTATCACAGCAAGCTTGATTACAAGGTTTTGTTTGTTCTAGGTGTGCAAGATGGGGTTCTTTCACACATATACATATATCTATTCTTCTTCAGATCCTTGTCCCACGTAGGTTATGACACAATGTTGAGTAGTCTTCTCTTGGTATTGCGTAGGTCTTTGGTGATTATATATTTCACATGTGTTTGTATCTCTCTGTTAACCTCAATATGGTAATGTATCCAATCCTCACACCTTTCCATTTGGTGAACCCTAAGTTATTTTAATGAATCTATGATAGTGTTTCTCCGTGGAAATATCTCTGTTTGTATCATTTTTTAGGTAACACCTATATGTGATATGATAGGATATGTGTCTTTCGCTTTCTCACTTACTCCAAGTTGCGTGATTACTTCTAGGCTCATCTATGGTGCTGCAAATGGCATTGTTTCATTTTTTCACTAGCTCATAGTCCATCTGTACAGGTAGCAGTTCTTCTTTGTCCACCCATCTGTCGGTGGACTTTTTGGTTACTTCCATATCTTGGCTATTGTAATACTATGCCATGCAGATTTGCGTGCCTGTGTCCTTCCAATTCTGTCTTCTTAGTTTATAGGTCCAGGAATAGGTCTGCTGGATCCTATGGTAGCTCAATGTTTACCTTTTAAAGGCACCTCTATTCTGTTCTCCTTAGTGGCTCTTTCCAGGTTAGGTCCCACTTAAAGTGGAGGGTATGTATTTCTTCCCAGCACCCTCAGCATTTATTCTTTGTAGTTTTTGCGGATGGTTATTCTGAGTGGTGTGAGCTGATACCTCTTTGTGGCTGAATTTGCATGTGTCTCATAATGCGTTGAAATTGAGCTTTAAGACATGCCCTTTTTATTTTTCCAGCTGTGATTAGAGCTTATTTCTTCAATGTGTTTTCTTAAAGTATGTGTCACCCTTGGCAATATTTTGGCCATTATCTCCCTCAAGACATTTTGAGGGCAGGTTTCATTTACAGCCCTGCAGTACTTGTTCATATGAAGTGACCATTAGCTCAGGCTTTAAACCTGCTTTTGCAGGTAACGGCCAGAGAGCGGCAGCCTTTCTACGTTCCCCTTGCTGGTACTAGGGAAACAGACCTACCGGCCAGTGGTGTTCTTCGGTTATAAATTCGAGTGCAATGTGCCCGGATAAACCCACAAATGTTGATGTCTCCTTGCTTTTGTTTGTTTTTAAATTTAATTTATATTTATTATTAGAGTAATATTCCATTGTGTACGTGGACCACTTCTTCTTGGTGCATTCCTCGGTTGATGGACATTTTCATTGCTTCCGAGTGCTGGCTACGGTAAATCTTGCTGGCGTACAGGTTTGCCAGCCTGGGACTTTTTGATTCTCATTTTCTCAGGTGATAGGCCAAGCAGTGGTTGTGATTGATTGACTGGTAGCTCAATGTTTCCCTTTTCAAACCACCTACATTGTGTTTTCATTAGTGGCTCTTTACATGCCCCCCCTTACAACCGAGGGTACGCATTTCTCCACCCTCCCTTCACCGTTTATTTTTTGCAGCATTTTTCCTAATGGCCATTCGGACTGCTGTGGGCGGATAGGTTTTTTTTTTTAATATGGGTATGCATGTCATTAACATTTTTAAAATTCATCATATTCCTACGCCTTTTTCTTTTCTCTTAAAAGAAAAAATCGTGAGTACAATATAGCTCTTGAAATTGTCTTCTTCGAAGGTTGCCCTCTTCTGAATTTTTGGGTCGATTTTTGACCCCAGAAATTTTCTGGAGGGCCGGTGTCATTTACAGAACTGCAAGTTGGTGAAAATTTAGTGACCTTTTGCAGTGGGTTCAAAGCTGCTGTTGTGGGAAACGGCCACAAGGAGGTAGCATTTCTCCATTCCCCAATCTGGGTACTAGGGCAACAGAGCCTTTCTGGAAGTCATTGCCCTAGGTTGTAAATTAGAATGGAATTTGCCAGGAGAAATCCCCATAAGTTTATGTCTCATTACTTCTTCTTGGTTTTTAAAATTTTTTTAATCTGGGTAAAGTTTAGAATATTGTTTGTCCTAGGTGTACACAATCTGGTCCATGTGTACATTATGCATGTCTATTAATGTACAGATCCTCTTCCCATGTAAAATATGACAGTGTTCCGTCGACCTCCCTGGCTATGTGTTCGGTCTTTTTGATACATGTATATAATATGTATTTGTATATGTATAGTAACACTGATCTTCATTTCTCAATTCCCCCCTCCTTTCCTTTTAGATGAGCATAGTTTGTTTTCTAAGCCTGTGAGTGTCTTTCTCTTTGCAAATATGTTCATCTGTGTCAGTTATTAGATAATGCCCTAAGTGATAATATAGGCTATAGGTCTTTTGCTTTCCGACCTGCTTCATGTTTTGTGATTATCTCCAGGCTCACGTATGGTGCCTCAAAGAGCAGTGCTTCCACGTTTTCCATGGCTCATATTGAATTGTGTACATGGACCACTTCTTCTTGGTGCATTCCTCTGTTGATGGACATTTTCGTTGCTTCCAAGTGTTGCCTATGGTAAATATTGCTGGAGTGCAGGATTGCCAGCCTGTGATTTTTGATTTTCATTTTCTCAGGTGATAGACCCAGCAGTGGGTATGATTGATTGACTGGTATGGTAGCTCAACGTTTACCTTTTCAAGGCACCTGAATTGTGCTTTCATTAGTGGCTCTTACCACGTCCCCCTTAGAATCGAGGGTACGCCTTTCTCCACAATCACGTCAGCATTTATTGTTTGCAGCATTTTTGTTGATGGCCATTCTGACTGGTGTGAGCTGATAGGTTTTTGTAATTTGGGTTTACATGTCTGTAAAAATTCCTACAATTCATCATTTTTCCACGCCTTTTTCTTTTCTGTTAAAAGAAAAAAGAAAAAAAGTGTGAGTATAATATACCTCTTCAAAGTTTCTTTTTGGAAGGTGGCACTCTAGAATTTTTTGGTCGATTTTCGACCTCAGTATTTTTTGGAGGGCCGGTGTGATTTACAGACCTGCAATTGGTGAATATTTAGTGACCTCTGCAGTGGGATTAAAGCTGCTGTTGTGGGAAACGGCCACTAGGATGCAGCATTTCTCCATTCCCAAATCTGGGTACTAGGGCAGCAGAGCCGTTCTGGAAGTTGTTTGCCTAGGTTTTAAATCTGGATGGAATGTGCCAGGAAAACCCCCCATAAGTTTATGTCTCATTACTCCTAGTGCGTTGTTTTCATGTTTTCAATTGGGGTAATGGTTAGAATGTTGCTTGTCCAAGGTGTACACACTCTGGTTCATCTACATATTCTATATACCTATTTATGTAGAGATCCTCTTCCCGTGTAAATTATTACAGAGTGTTCCGTAATCCTTCCTTGCTATATGGTCGGTCTTTTTGATATATGTAGATAATATGTATTTGTATACATATGGTAACGCTAATCTTCATTTATCCATCCCCCCCACCTTTCCTTTTAGATAAGCATAGTTTTTTTTAATAAGTCTGTGATTGACTTTCTCTGTGGAAATATGTTGATTTGTGTCAGTTCTTAGATAACGCCTATAAGTGATATCATAGGATATAGGACTTTTGCTTTCCGACTTACCTCATGTTCTGTGATTATCTCCAAGATCATCTATGGTGCCTCAAAGAGCAGTGTTTCATTGTTTTCCATGGCTAGTATTCATTGTGTACATGGACCACTTCTTCTTTATCCTTTCATCTGTTGATGGACATTGTGGTTGCTTCACTGTCTTGTCTATTGTGAATAAGGCTGCAGTGCAGCTTTTGCAGCCCGGGTCTTCTTCATTCTGGTCTTCTCAGGTGAGAGGCCCATGGGTGCGCCTGCTGGATTGAATGGTACCTCAATTTTTCCTTTGAAACGCAGCTCCTTTCTGTTCTCATTATTGGTAGTCAACCCCTTTACATCTCACCAGCAGCTGGAGGGTACACATTTCTCTAAAACCTCTTCAGCATTTATTGTTTGTAGACTTTTTGCCAATGGTCAGTCGACTGGTGTGAGTTGAAAACTTTTTGTAGATTAGATTGCATGAGTCTAATACTTCCTGAGGTTGAGCTTTTGTCCATTTTCCTGTTTTAAAAAAGAGAGTGAGGAAAACTTACCTCTTCATACTACCTTCTTGAAAATTTTGCCTGTTTTGAATTGTTTGTATCCATTCCCTACCTCAGCACAATTTTGAGGGCAGGTGTCCTTTACAGCCCTGAGTCCTTGTGAATGGTAAGTGACCATTAGCTGTGGGTTAAAAGCTGCTCTTGCGGGATTCGGCCACAAGGCGGCAGCATTTCTCCTTTACCAAATCTGGTTACTAGGGCAACAGAGCCTTACTGGAAGTGGTGTTCTAGGTTGTAAATTAGAATGGAATGTGCGAGGAAAAAGCCCTTTAAGTTTCTGTCTCATTACTTCTTGTTGGTATTTTTAACTTAATTTTTATTTTTTATCACAGCAAGCTTGATTACAAGGTTTTGTTTGTTCTAGGTGTGCAAGATGGGGTTCTTTCACACATATACATATATCTATTCTTCTTCGGATCCTTGTCCCACGTAGGTTATGACACAATGTTGAGTAGTCTTCTCTTGGTATTGCGTAGGTCTTTGGTGATTATATATTTCACATGTGTTTGTATCTCTCTGTTAACCTCAATATGGTAATGTATCCAATCCTCACACCTTTCCATTTGGTGAACCCTAAGTTATTTTAATGAATCTATGATAGTGTTTCTCCGTGGAAATATCTCTGTTTGTATCATTTTTTAGGTAACACCTATATGTGATATGATAGGATATGTGTCTTTCGCTTTCTCACTTACTCCAAGTTGCGTGATTACTTCTAGGCTCATCTATGGTGCTGCAAATGGCATTGTTTCATTTTTTCACTAGCTCATAGTCCATCTGTACAGGTAGCAGTTCTTCTTTGTCCACCCATCTGTCGGTGGACTTTTTGGTTACTTCCATATCTTGGCTATTGTAATACTATGCCATGCAGATTTGCGTGCCTGTGTCCTTCCAATTCTGTCTTCTTAGTTTATAGGTCCAGGAATAGGTCTGCTGGATCCTATGGTAGCTCAATGTTTACCTTTTAAAGGCACCTCTATTCTGTTCTCCTTAGTGGCTCTTTCCAGGTTAGGTCCCACTTAAAGTGGAGGGTATGTATTTCTTCCCAGCACCCTCAGCATTTATTCTTTGTAGTTTTTGCGGATGGTTATTCTGAGTGGTGTGAGCTGATACCTCTTTGTGGCTGAATTTGCATGTGTCTCATAATGCGTTGAAATTGAGCTTTAAGACATGCCCTTTTTATTTTTCCAGCTGTGATTAGAGCTTATTTCTTCAATGTGTTTTCTTAAAGTATGTGTCACCCTTGGCAATATTTTGGCCATTATCTCCCTCAAGACATTTTGAGGGCAGGTTTCATTTACAGCCCTGCAGTACTTGTTCATATGAAGTGACCATTAGCTCAGGCTTTAAACCTGCTTTTGCAGGTAACGGCCAGAGAGCGGCAGCCTTTCTACGTTCCCCTTGCTGGTACTAGGGAAACAGACCTACCGGCCAGTGGTGTTCTTCGGTTATAAATTCGAGTGCAATGTGCCCGGATAAACCCACAAATGTTGATGTCTCCTTGCTTTTGTTTGTTTTTAAATTTAATTTATATTTATTATTAGAGTAATATTCCATTGTGTACGTGGACCACTTCTTCTTGGTGCATTCCTCGGTTGATGGACATTTTCATTGCTTCCGAGTGCTGGCTACGGTAAATCTTGCTGGCGTACAGGTTTGCCAGCCTGGGACTTTTTGATTCTCATTTTCTCAGGTGATAGGCCAAGCAGTGGTTGTGATTGATTGACTGGTAGCTCAATGTTTCCCTTTTCAAACCACCTACATTGTGTTTTCATTAGTGGCTCTTTACATGCCCCCCCTTACAACCGAGGGTACGCATTTCTCCACCCTCCCTTCACCGTTTATTTTTTGCAGCATTTTTCCTAATGGCCATTCGGACTGCTGTGGGCGGATAGGTTTTTTTTTTTAATATGGGTATGCATGTCATTAACATTTTTAAAATTCATCATATTCCTACGCCTTTTTCTTTTCTCTTAAAAGAAAAAATCGTGAGTACAATATAGCTCTTGAAATTGTCTTCTTCGAAGGTTGCCCTCTTCTGAATTTTTGGGTCGATTTTTGACCCCAGAAATTTTCTGGAGGGCCGGTGTCATTTACAGAACTGCAAGTTGGTGAAAATTTAGTGACCTTTTGCAGTGGGTTCAAAGCTGCTGTTGTGGGAAACGGCCACAAGGAGGTAGCATTTCTCCATTCCCCAATCTGGGTACTAGGGCAACAGAGCCTTTCTGGAAGTCATTGCCCTAGGTTGTAAATTAGAATGGAATTTGCCAGGAGAAATCCCCATAAGTTTATGTCTCATTACTTCTTCTTGGTTTTTAAAATTTTTTTAATCTGGGTAAAGTTTAGAATATTGTTTGTCCTAGGTGTACACAATCTGGTCCATGTGTACATTATGCATGTCTATTAATGTACAGATCCTCTTCCCATGTAAAATATGACAGTGTTCCGTCGACCTCCCTGGCTATGTGTTCGGTCTTTTTGATACATGTATATAATATGTATTTGTATATGTATAGTAACACTGATCTTCATTTCTCAATTCCCCCCTCCTTTCCTTTTAGATGAGCATAGTTTGTTTTCTAAGCCTGTGAGTGTCTTTCTCTTTGCAAATATGTTCATCTGTGTCAGTTATTAGATAATGCCCTAAGTGATAATATAGGCTATAGGTCTTTTGCTTTCCGACCTGCTTCATGTTTTGTGATTATCTCCAGGCTCACGTATGGTGCCTCAAAGAGCAGTGCTTCCACGTTTTCCATGGCTCATATTGAATTGTGTACATGGACCACTTCTTCTTGGTGCATTCCTCTGTTGATGGACATTTTCGTTGCTTCCAAGTGTTGCCTATGGTAAATATTGCTGGAGTGCAGGATTGCCAGCCTGTGATTTTTGATTTTCATTTTCTCAGGTGATAGACCCAGCAGTGGGTATGATTGATTGACTGGTATGGTAGCTCAACGTTTACCTTTTCAAGGCACCTGAATTGTGCTTTCATTAGTGGCTCTTACCACGTCCCCCTTAGAATCGAGGGTACGCCTTTCTCCACAATCACGTCAGCATTTATTGTTTGCAGCATTTTTGTTGATGGCCATTCTGACTGGTGTGAGCTGATAGGTTTTTGTAATTTGGGTTTACATGTCTGTAAAAATTCCTACAATTCATCATTTTTCCACGCCTTTTTCTTTTCTGTTAAAAGAAAAAAGAAAAAAAGTGTGAGTATAATATACCTCTTCAAAGTTTCTTTTTGGAAGGTGGCACTCTAGAATTTTTTGGTCGATTTTCGACCTCAGTATTTTTTGGAGGGCCGGTGTGATTTACAGACCTGCAATTGGTGAATATTTAGTGACCTCTGCAGTGGGATTAAAGCTGCTGTTTTGGGAAACGGCCACTAGGATGCAGCATTTCTCCATTCCCAAATCTGGGTACTAGGGCAGCAGAGCCGTTCTGGAAGTTGTTTGCCTAGGTTTTAATTCTGGATGGAATGTGCCAGGAAAACCCCCCATAAGTTTATGTCTCATTACTCCTAGTGCGTTGTTTTCATGTTTTCAATTGGGGTAATGGTTAGAATGTTGCTTGTCCAAGGTGTACACACTCTGGTTCATCTACATATTCTATATACCTATTTATGTAGAGATCCTCTTCCAGTGTAAATTATTACAGAGTGTTCCGTAATCCTTCCTTGCTATATGGTCGGTCTTTTTGATATATGTAGATAATATGTATTTGTATACATATGGTAACGCTAATCTTCATTTATCCATCCCCCCCACCTTTCCTTTTAGATAAGCATAGTTTTTTTTAATAAGTCTGTGATTGACTTTCTCTGTGGAAATATGTTGATTTGTGTCAGTTCTTAGATAACGCCTATAAGTGATATCATAGGATATAGGACTTTTGCTTTCCGACTTACCTCATGTTCTGTGATTATCTCCAAGATCATCTATGGTGCCTCAAAGAGCAGTGTTTCATTGTTTTCCATGGCTAGTATTCATTGTGTACATGGACCACTTCTTCTTTATCCTTTCATCTGTTGATGGACATTGTGGTTGCTTCACTGTCTTGTCTATTGTGAATAAGGCTGCAGTGCAGCTTTTGCAGCCCGGGTCTTCTTCATTCTGGTCTTCTCAGGTGAGAGGCCCATGGGTGCGCCTGCTGGATTGAATGGTACCTCAATTTTTCCTTTGAAACGCAGCTCCTTTCTGTTCTCATTATTGGTAGTCAACCCCTTTACATCTCACCAGCAGCTGGAGGGTACACATTTCTCTAAAACCTCTTCAGCATTTATTGTTTGTAGACTTTTTGCCAATGGTCAGTCGACTGGTGTGAGTTGAAAACTTTTTGTAGATTAGATTGCATGAGTCTAATACTTCCTGAGGTTGAGCTTTTGTCCATTTTCCTGTTTTAAAAAAGAGAGTGAGGAAAACTTACCTCTTCATACTACCTTCTTGAAAATTTTGCCTGTTTTGAATTGTTTGTATCCATTCCCTACCTCAGCACAATTTTGAGGGCAGGTGTCCTTTACAGCCCTGAGTCCTTGTGAATGGTAAGTGACCATTAGCTGTGGGTTAAAAGCTGCTCTTGCGGGATTCGGCCACAAGGCGGCAGCATTTCTCCTTTACCAAATCTGGTTACTAGGGCAACAGAGCCTTACTGGAAGTGGTGTTCTAGGTTGTAAATTAGAATGGAATGTGCGAGGAAAAAGCCCTTTAAGTTTCTGTCTCATTACTTCTTGTTGGTATTTTTAACTTAATTTTTATTTTTTATCACAGCAAGCTTGATTACAAGGTTTTGTTTGTTCTAGGTGTGCAAGATGGGGTTCTTTCACACATATACATATATCTATTCTTCTTCGGATCCTTGTCCCACGTAGGTTATGACACAATGTTGAGTAGTCTTCTCTTGGTATTGCGTAGGTCTTTGGTGATTATATATTTCACATGTGTTTGTATCTCTCTGTTAACCTCAATATGGTAATGTATCCAATCCTCACACCTTTCCATTTGGTGAACCCTAAGTTATTTTAATGAATCTATGATAGTGTTTCTCCGTGGAAATATCTCTGTTTGTATCATTTTTTAGGTAACACCTATATGTGATATGATAGGATATGTGTCTTTCGCTTTCTCACTTACTCCAAGTTGCGTGATTACTTCTAGGCTCATCTATGGTGCTGCAAATGGCATTGTTTCATTTTTTCACTAGCTCATAGTCCATCTGTACAGGTAGCAGTTCTTCTTTGTCCACCCATCTGTCGGTGGACTTTTTGGTTACTTCCATATCTTGGCTATTGTAATACTATGCCATGCAGATTTGCGTGCCTGTGTCCTTCCAATTCTGTCTTCTTAGTTTATAGGTCCAGGAATAGGTCTGCTGGATCCTATGGTAGCTCAATGTTTACCTTTTAAAGGCACCTCTATTCTGTTCTCCTTAGTGGCTCTTTCCAGGTTAGGTCCCACTTAAAGTGGAGGGTATGTATTTCTTCCCAGCACCCTCAGCATTTATTCTTTGTAGTTTTTGCGGATGGTTATTCTGAGTGGTGTGAGCTGATACCTCTTTGTGGCTGAATTTGCATGTGTCTCATAATGCGTTGAAATTGAGCTTTAAGACATGCCCTTTTTATTTTTCCAGCTGTGATTAGAGCTTATTTCTTCAATGTGTTTTCTTAAAGTATGTGTCACCCTTGGCAATATTTTGGCCATTATCTCCCTCAAGACATTTTGAGGGCAGGTTTCATTTACAGCCCTGCAGTACTTGTTCATATGAAGTGACCATTAGCTCAGGCTTTAAACCTGCTTTTGCAGGTAACGGCCAGAGAGCGGCAGCCTTTCTACGTTCCCCTTGCTGGTACTAGGGAAACAGACCTACCGGCCAGTGGTGTTCTTCGGTTATAAATTCGAGTGCAATGTGCCCGGATAAACCCACAAATGTTGATGTCTCCTTGCTTTTGTTTGTTTTTAAATTTAATTTATATTTATTATTAGAGTAATATTCCATTGTGTACGTGGACCACTTCTTCTTGGTGCATTCCTCGGTTGATGGACATTTTCATTGCTTCCGAGTGCTGGCTACGGTAAATCTTGCTGGCGTACAGGTTTGCCAGCCTGGGACTTTTTGATTCTCATTTTCTCAGGTGATAGGCCAAGCAGTGGTTGTGATTGATTGACTGGTAGCTCAATGTTTCCCTTTTCAAACCACCTACATTGTGTTTTCATTAGTGGCTCTTTACATGCCCCCCCTTACAACCGAGGGTACGCATTTCTCCACCCTCCCTTCACCGTTTATTTTTTGCAGCATTTTTCCTAATGGCCATTCGGACTGCTGTGGGCGGATAGGTTTTTTTTTTTAATATGGGTATGCATGTCATTAACATTTTTAAAATTCATCATATTCCTACGCCTTTTTCTTTTCTCTTAAAAGAAAAAACCGTGAGTACAATATAGCTCTTGAAATTGTCTTCTTCGAAGGTTGCCCTCTTCTGAATTTTTGGGTCGATTTTTGACCCCAGAAATTTTCTGGAGGGCCGGTGTCATTTACAGAACTGCAAGTTGGTGAAAATTTAGTGACCTTTTGCAGTGGGTTCAAAGCTGCTGTTGTGGGAAACGGCCACAAGGAGGTAGCATTTCTCCATTCCCCAATCTGGGTACTAGGGCAACAGAGCCTTTCTGGAAGTCATTGCCCTAGGTTGTAAATTAGAATGGAATTTGCCAGGAGAAATCCCCATAAGTTTATGTCTCATTACTTCTTCTTGGTTTTTAAAATTTTTTTAATCTGGGTAAAGTTTAGAATATTGTTTGTCCTAGGTGTACACAATCTGGTCCATGTGTACATTATGCATGTCTATTAATGTACAGATCCTCTTCCCATGTAAAATATGACAGTGTTCCGTCGACCTCCCTGGCTATGTGTTCGGTCTTTTTGATACATGTATATAATATGTATTTGTATATGTATAGTAACACTGATCTTCATTTCTCAATTCCCCCCTCCTTTCCTTTTAGATGAGCATAGTTTGTTTTCTAAGCCTGTGAGTGTCTTTCTCTTTGCAAATATGTTCATCTGTGTCAGTTATTAGATAATGCCCTAAGTGATAATATAGGCTATAGGTCTTTTGCTTTCCGACCTGCTTCATGTTTTGTGATTATCTCCAGGCTCACGTATGGTGCCTCAAAGAGCAGTGCTTCCACGTTTTCCATGGCTCATATTGAATTGTGTACATGGACCACTTCTTCTTGGTGCATTCCTCTGTTGATGGACATTTTCGTTGCTTCCAAGTGTTGCCTATGGTAAATATTGCTGGAGTGCAGGATTGCCAGCCTGTGATTTTTGATTTTCATTTTCTCAGGTGATAGACCCAGCAGTGGGTATGATTGATTGACTGGTATGGTAGCTCAACGTTTACCTTTTCAAGGCACCTGAATTGTGCTTTCATTAGTGGCTCTTACCACGTCCCCCTTAGAATCGAGGGTACGCCTTTCTCCACAATCACGTCAGCATTTATTGTTTGCAGCATTTTTGTTGATGGCCATTCTGACTGGTGTGAGCTGATAGGTTTTTGTAATTTGGGTTTACATGTCTGTAAAAATTCCTACAATTCATCATTTTTCCACGCCTTTTTCTTTTCTGTTAAAAGAAAAAAGAAAAAAAGTGTGAGTATAATATACCTCTTCAAAGTTTCTTTTTGGAAGGTGGCACTCTAGAATTTTTTGGTCGATTTTCGACCTCAGTATTTTTTGGAGGGCCGGTGTGATTTACAGACCTGCAATTGGTGAATATTTAGTGACCTCTGCAGTGGGATTAAAGCTGCTGTTGTGGGAAACGGCCACTAGGATGCAGCATTTCTCCATTCCCAAATCTGGGTACTAGGGCAGCAGAGCCGTTCTGGAAGTTGTTTGCCTAGGTTTTAAATCTGGATGGAATGTGCCAGGAAAACCCCCCATAAGTTTATGTCTCATTACTCCTAGTTCGTTGTTTTCATGTTTTCAATTGGGGTAATGGTTAGAATGTTGCTTGTCCAAGGTGTACACACTCTGGTTCATCTACATATTCTATATACCTATTTATGTAGAGATCCTCTTCCCGTGTAAATTATTACAGAGTGTTCCGTAATCCTTCCTTGCTATATGGTCGGTCTTTTTGATATATGTAGATAATATGTATTTGTATACATATGGTAACGCTAATCTTCATTTATCCATCCCCCCCACCTTTCCTTTTAGATAAGCATAGTTTTTTTTAATAAGTCTGTGATTGACTTTCTCTGTGGAAATATGTTGATTTGTGTCAGTTCTTAGATAACGCCTATAAGTGATATCATAGGATATAGGACTTTTGCTTTCCGACTTACCTCATGTTCTGTGATTATCTCCAAGATCATCTATGGTGCCTCAAAGAGCAGTGTTTCATTGTTTTCCATGGCTAGTATTCATTGTGTACATGGACCACTTCTTCTTTATCCTTTCATCTGTTGATGGACATTGTGGTTGCTTCACTGTCTTGTCTATTGTGAATAAGGCTGCAGTGCAGCTTTTGCAGCCCGGGTCTTCTTCATTCTGGTCTTCTCAGGTGAGAGGCCCATGGGTGCGCCTGCTGGATTGAATGGTACCTCAATTTTTCCTTTGAAACGCAGCTCCTTTCTGTTCTCATTATTGGTAGTTAACCCCTTTACATCTCACCAGCAGCTGGAGGGTACACATTTCTCTAAAACCTCTTCAGCATTTATTGTTTGTAGACTTTTTGCCAATGGTCAGTCGACTGGTGTGAGTTGAAAACTTTTTGTAGATTAGATTGCATGAGTCTAATACTTCCTGAGGTTGAGCTTTTGTCCATTTTCCTGTTTTAAAAAAGAGAGTGAGGAAAACTTACCTCTTCATACTACCTTCTTGAAAATTTTGCCTGTTTTGAATTGTTTGTATCCATTCCCTACCTCAGCACAATTTTGAGGGCAGGTGTCCTTTACAGCCCTGAGTCCTTGTGAATGGTAAGTGACCATTAGCTGTGGGTTAAAAGCTGCTCTTGCGGGATTCGGCCACAAGGCGGCAGCATTTCTCCTTTACCAAATCTGGTTACTAGGGCAACAGAGCCTTACTGGAAGTGGTGTTCTAGGTTGTAAATTAGAATGGAATGTGCGAGGAAAAAGCCCTTTAAGTTTATGTCTCATTACTTCTTGTTGGTATTTTTAACTTAATTTTTATTTTTTATCACAGCAAGCTTGATTACAAGGTTTTGTTTGTTCTAGGTGTGCAAGATGGGGTTCTTTCACACATATACATATATCTATTCTTCTTCGGATCCTTGTCCCACGTAGGTTATGACACAATGTTGAGTAGTCTTCTCTTGGTATTGCGTAGGTCTTTGGTGATTATATATTTCACATGTGTTTGTATCTCTCTGTTAACCTCAATATGGTAATGTATCCAATCCTCACACCTTTCCATTTGGTGAACCCTAAGTTATTTTAATGAATCTATGATAGTGTTTCTCCGTGGAAATATCTCTGTTTGTATCATTTTTTAGGTAACACCTATATGTGATATGATAGGATATGTGTCTTTCGCTTTCTCACTTACTCCAAGTTGCGTGATTACTTCTAGGCTCATCTATGGTGCTGCAAATGGCATTGTTTCATTTTTTCACTAGCTCATAGTCCATCTGTACAGGTAGCAGTTCTTCTTTGTCCACCCATCTGTCGGTGGACTTTTTGGTTACTTCCATATCTTGGCTATTGTAATACTATGCCATGCAGATTTGCGTGCCTGTGTCCTTCCAATTCTGTCTTCTTAGTTTATAGGTCCAGGAATAGGTCTGCTGGATCCTATGGTAGCTCAATGTTTACCTTTTAAAGGCACCTCTATTCTGTTCTCCTTAGTGGCTCTTTCCAGGTTAGGTCCCACTTAAAGTGGAGGGTATGTATTTCTTCCCAGCACCCTCAGCATTTATTCTTTGTAGTTTTTGCGGATGGTTATTCTGAGTGGTGTGAGCTGATACCTCTTTGTGGCTGAATTTGCATGTGTCTCATAATGCGTTGAAATTGAGCTTTAAGACATGCCCTTTTTATTTTTCCAGCTGTGATTAGAGCTTATTTCTTCAATGTGTTTTCTTAAAGTATGTGTCACCCTTGGCAATATTTTGGCCATTATCTCCCTCAAGACATTTTGAGGGCAGGTTTCATTTACAGCCCTGCAGTACTTGTTCATATGAAGTGACCATTAGCTCAGGCTTTAAACCTGCTTTTGCAGGTAACGGCCAGAGAGCGGCAGCCTTTCTACGTTCCCCTTGCTGGTACTAGGGAAACAGACCTACCGGCCAGTGGTGTTCTTCGGTTATAAATTCGAGTGCAATGTGCCCGGATAAACCCACAAATGTTGATGTCTCCTTGCTTTTGTTTGTTTTTAAATTTAATTTATATTTATTATTAGAGTAATATTCCATTGTGTACGTGGACCACTTCTTCTTGGTGCATTCCTCGGTTGATGGACATTTTCATTGCTTCCGAGTGCTGGCTACGGTAAATCTTGCTGGCGTACAGGTTTGCCAGCCTGGGACTTTTTGATTCTCATTTTCTCAGGTGATAGGCCAAGCAGTGGTTGTGATTGATTGACTGGTAGCTCAATGTTTCCCTTTTCAAACCACCTACATTGTGTTTTCATTAGTGGCTCTTTACATGCCCCCCCTTACAACCGAGGGTACGCATTTCTCCACCCTCCCTTCACCGTTTATTTTTTGCAGCATTTTTCCTAATGGCCATTCGGACTGCTGTGGGCGGATAGGTTTTTTTTTTAATATGGGTATGCATGTCATTAACATTTTTAAAATTCATCATATTCCTACGCCTTTTTCTTTTCTCTTAAAAGAAAAAACCGTGAGTACAATATAGCTCTTGAAATTGTCTTCTTCGAAGGTTGCCCTCTTCTGAATTTTTGGGTCGATTTTTGACCCCAGAAATTTTCTGGAGGGCCGGTGTCATTTACAGAACTGCAAGTTGGTGAAAATTTAGTGACCTTTTGCAGTGGGTTCAAAGCTGCTGTTGTGGGAAACGGCCACAAGGAGGTAGCATTTCTCCATTCCCCAATCTGGGTACTAGGGCAACAGAGCCTTTCTGGAAGTCATTGCCCTAGGTTGTAAATTAGAATGGAATTTGCCAGGAGAAATCCCCATAAGTTTATGTCTCATTACTTCTCCTTGGTTTTTAAAATTTTTTTAATCTGGGTAAAGTTTAGAATATTGTTTGTCCTAGGTGTACACAATCTGGTCCATGTGTACATTATGCATGTCTATTAATGTACAGATCCTCTTCCCATGTAAAATATGACAGTGTTCCGTCGACCTCCCTGGCTATGTGTTCGGTCTTTTTGATACATGTATATAATATGTATTTGTATATGTATAGTAACACTGATCTTCATTTCTCAATTCCCCCCTCCTTTCCTTTTAGATGAGCATAGTTTGTTTTCTAAGCCTGTGAGTGTCTTTCTCTTTGCAAATATGTTCATCTGTGTCAGTTATTAGATAATGCCCTAAGTGATAATATAGGCTATAGGTCTTTTGCTTTCCGACCTGCTTCATGTTTTGTGATTATCTCCAGGCTCACGTATGGTGCCTCAAAGAGCAGTGCTTCCACGTTTTCCATGGCTCATATTGAATTGTGTACATGGACCACTTCTTCTTGGTGCATTCCTCTGTTGATGGACATTTTCGTTGCTTCCAAGTGTTGCCTATGGTAAATATTGCTGGAGTGCAGGATTGCCAGCCTGTGATTTTTGATTTTCATTTTCTCAGGTGATAGACCCAGCAGTGGGTATGATTGATTGACTGGTATGGTAGCTCAACGTTTACCTTTTCAAGGCACCTGAATTGTGCTTTCATTAGTGGCTCTTACCACGTCCCCCTTAGAATCGAGGGTACGCCTTTCTCCACAATCACGTCAGCATTTATTGTTTGCAGCATTTTTGTTGATGGCCATTCTGACTGGTGTGAGCTGATAGGTTTTTGTAATTTGGGTTTACATGTCTGTAAAAATTCCTACAATTCATCATTTTTCCACGCCTTTTTCTTTTCTGTTAAAAGAAAAAAGAAAAAAAGTGTGAGTATAATATACCTCTTCAAAGTTTCTTTTTGGAAGGTGGCACTCTAGAATTTTTTGGTCGATTTTCGACCTCAGTATTTTTTGGAGGGCCGGTGTGATTTACAGACCTGCAATTGGTGAATATTTAGTGACCTCTGCAGTGGGATTAAAGCTGCTGTTGTGGGAAACGGCCACTAGGATGCAGCATTTCTCCATTCCCAAATCTGGGTACTAGGGCAGCAGAGCCGTTCTGGAAGTTGTTTGCCTAGGTTTTAAATCTGGATGGAATGTGCCAGGAAAACCCCCCATAAGTTTATGTCTCATTACTCCTAGTTCGTTGTTTTCATGTTTTCAATTGGGGTAATGGTTAGAATGTTGCTTGTCCAAGGTGTACACACTCTGGTTCATCTACATATTCTATATACCTATTTATGTAGAGATCCTCTTCCCGTGTAAATTATTACAGAGTGTTCCGTAATCCTTCCTTGCTATATGGTCGGTCTTTTTGATATATGTAGATAATATGTATTTGTATACATATGGTAACGCTAATCTTCATTTATCCATCCCCCCCACCTTTCCTTTTAGATAAGCATAGTTTTTTTTAATAAGTCTGTGATTGACTTTCTCTGTGGAAATATGTTGATTTGTGTCAGTTCTTAGATAACGCCTATAAGTGATATCATAGGATATAGGACTTTTGCTTTCCGACTTACCTCATGTTCTGTGATTATCTCCAAGATCATCTATGGTGCCTCAAAGAGCAGTGTTTCATTGTTTTCCATGGCTAGTATTCATTGTGTACATGGACCACTTCTTCTTTATCCTTTCATCTGTTGATGGACATTGTGGTTGCTTCACTGTCTTGTCTATTGTGAATAAGGCTGCAGTGCAGCTTTTGCAGCCCGGGTCTTCTTCATTCTGGTCTTCTCAGGTGAGAGGCCCATGGGTGCGCCTGCTGGATTGAATGGTACCTCAATTTTTCCTTTGAAACGCAGCTCCTTTCTGTTCTCATTATTGGTAGTTAACCCCTTTACATCTCACCAGCAGCTGGAGGGTACACATTTCTCTAAAACCTCTTCAGCATTTATTGTTTGTAGACTTTTTGCCAATGGTCAGTCGACTGGTGTGAGTTGAAAACTTTTTGTAGATTAGATTGCATGAGTCTAATACTTCCTGAGGTTGAGCTTTTGTCCATTTTCCTGTTTTAAAAAAGAGAGTGAGGAAAACTTACCTCTTCATACTACCTTCTTGAAAATTTTGCCTGTTTTGAATTGTTTGTATCCATTCCCTACCTCAGCACAATTTTGAGGGCAGGTGTCCTTTACAGCCCTGAGTCCTTGTGAATGGTAAGTGACCATTAGCTGTGGGTTAAAAGCTGCTCTTGCGGGATTCGGCCACAAGGCGGCAGCATTTCTCCTTTACCAAATCTGGTTACTAGGGCAACAGAGCCTTACTGGAAGTGGTGTTCTAGGTTGTAAATTAGAATGGAATGTGCGAGGAAAAAGCCCTTTAAGTTTATGTCTCATTACTTCTTGTTGGTATTTTTAACTTAATTTTTATTTTTTATCACAGCAAGCTTGATTACAAGGTTTTGTTTGTTCTAGGTGTGCAAGATGGGGTTCTTTCACACATATACATATATCTATTCTTCTTCGGATCCTTGTCCCACGTAGGTTATGACACAATGTTGAGTAGTCTTCTCTTGGTATTGCGTAGGTCTTTGGTGATTATATATTTCACATGTGTTTGTATCTCTCTGTTAACCTCAATATGGTAATGTATCCAATCCTCACACCTTTCCATTTGGTGAACCCTAAGTTATTTTAATGAATCTATGATAGTGTTTCTCCGTGGAAATATCTCTGTTTGTATCATTTTTTAGGTAACACCTATATGTGATATGATAGGATATGTGTCTTTCGCTTTCTCACTTACTCCAAGTTGCGTGATTACTTCTAGGCTCATCTATGGTGCTGCAAATGGCATTGTTTCATTTTTTCACTAGCTCATAGTCCATCTGTACAGGTAGCAGTTCTTCTTTGTCCACCCATCTGTCGGTGGACTTTTTGGTTACTTCCATATCTTGGCTATTGTAATACTATGCCATGCAGATTTGCGTGCCTGTGTCCTTCCAATTCTGTCTTCTTAGTTTATAGGTCCAGGAATAGGTCTGCTGGATCCTATGGTAGCTCAATGTTTACCTTTTAAAGGCACCTCTATTCTGTTCTCCTTAGTGGCTCTTTCCAGGTTAGGTCCCACTTAAAGTGGAGGGTATGTATTTCTTCCCAGCACCCTCAGCATTTATTCTTTGTAGTTTTTGCGGATGGTTATTCTGAGTGGTGTGAGCTGATACCTCTTTGTGGCTGAATTTGCATGTGTCTCATAATGCGTTGAAATTGAGCTTTAAGACATGCCCTTTTTATTTTTCCAGCTGTGATTAGAGCTTATTTCTTCAATGTGTTTTCTTAAAGTATGTGTCACCCTTGGCAATATTTTGGCCATTATCTCCCTCAAGACATTTTGAGGGCAGGTTTCATTTACAGCCCTGCAGTACTTGTTCATATGAAGTGACCATTAGCTCAGGCTTTAAACCTGCTTTTGCAGGTAACGGCCAGAGAGCGGCAGCCTTTCTACGTTCCCCTTGCTGGTACTAGGGAAACAGACCTACCGGCCAGTGGTGTTCTTCGGTTATAAATTCGAGTGCAATGTGCCCGGATAAACCCACAAATGTTGATGTCTCCTTGCTTTTGTTTGTTTTTAAATTTAATTTATATTTATTATTAGAGTAATATTCCATTGTGTACGTGGACCACTTCTTCTTGGTGCATTCCTCGGTTGATGGACATTTTCATTGCTTCCGAGTGCTGGCTACGGTAAATCTTGCTGGCGTACAGGTTTGCCAGCCTGGGACTTTTTGATTCTCATTTTCTCAGGTGATAGGCCAAGCAGTGGTTGTGATTGATTGACTGGTAGCTCAATGTTTCCCTTTTCAAACCACCTACATTGTGTTTTCATTAGTGGCTCTTTACATGCCCCCCCTTACAACCGAGGGTACGCATTTCTCCACCCTCCCTTCACCGTTTATTTTTTGCAGCATTTTTCCTAATGGCCATTCGGACTGCTGTGGGCGGATAGGTTTTTTTTTTAATATGGGTATGCATGTCATTAACATTTTTAAAATTCATCATATTCCTACGCCTTTTTCTTTTCTCTTAAAAGAAAAAACCGTGAGTACAATATAGCTCTTGAAATTGTCTTCTTCGAAGGTTGCCCTCTTCTGAATTTTTGGGTCGATTTTTGACCCCAGAAATTTTCTGGAGGGCCGGTGTCATTTACAGAACTGCAAGTTGGTGAAAATTTAGTGACCTTTTGCAGTGGGTTCAAAGCTGCTGTTGTGGGAAACGGCCACAAGGAGGTAGCATTTCTCCATTCCCCAATCTGGGTACTAGGGCAACAGAGCCTTTCTGGAAGTCATTGCCCTAGGTTGTAAATTAGAATGGAATTTGCCAGGAGAAATCCCCATAAGTTTATGTCTCATTACTTCTTCTTGGTTTTTAAAATTTTTTTAATCTGGGTAAAGTTTAGAATATTGTTTGTCCTAGGTGTACACAATCTGGTCCATGTGTACATTATGCATGTCTATTAATGTACAGATCCTCTTCCCATGTAAAATATGACAGTGTTCCGTCGACCTCCCTGGCTATGTGTTCGGTCTTTTTGATACATGTATATAATATGTATTTGTATATGTATAGTAACACTGATCTTCATTTCTCAATTCCCCCCTCCTTTCCTTTTAGATGAGCATAGTTTGTTTTCTAAGCCTGTGAGTGTCTTTCTCTTTGCAAATATGTTCATCTGTGTCAGTTATTAGATAATGCCCTAAGTGATAATATAGGCTATAGGTCTTTTGCTTTCCGACCTGCTTCATGTTTTGTGATTATCTCCAGGCTCACGTATGGTGCCTCAAAGAGCAGTGCTTCCACGTTTTCCATGGCTCATATTGAATTGTGTACATGGACCACTTCTTCTTGGTGCATTCCTCTGTTGATGGACATTTTCGTTGCTTCCAAGTGTTGCCTATGGTAAATATTGCTGGAGTGCAGGATTGCCAGCCTGTGATTTTTGATTTTCATTTTCTCAGGTGATAGACCCAGCAGTGGGTATGATTGATTGACTGGTATGGTAGCTCAACGTTTACCTTTTCAAGGCACCTGAATTGTGCTTTCATTAGTGGCTCTTACCACGTCCCCCTTAGAATCGAGGGTACGCCTTTCTCCACAATCACGTCAGCATTTATTGTTTGCAGCATTTTTGTTGATGGCCATTCTGACTGGTGTGAGCTGATAGGTTTTTGTAATTTGGGTTTACATGTCTGTAAAAATTCCTACAATTCATCATTTTTCCACGCCTTTTTCTTTTCTGTTAAAAGAAAAAAGAAAAAAAGTGTGAGTATAATATACCTCTTCAAAGTTTCTTTTTGGAAGGTGGCACTCTAGAATTTTTTGGTCGATTTTCGACCTCAGTATTTTTTGGAGGGCCGGTGTGATTTACAGACCTGCAATTGGTGAATATTTAGTGACCTCTGCAGTGGGATTAAAGCTGCTGTTGTGGGAAACGGCCACTAGGATGCAGCATTTCTCCATTCCCAAATCTGGGTACTAGGGCAGCAGAGCCGTTCTGGAAGTTGTTTGCCTAGGTTTTAAATCTGGATGGAATGTGCCAGGAAAACCCCCCATAAGTTTATGTCTCATTACTCCTAGTGCGTTGTTTTCATGTTTTCAATTGGGGTAATGGTTAGAATGTTGCTTGTCCAAGGTGTACACACTCTGGTTCATCTACATATTCTATATACCTATTTATGTAGAGATCCTCTTCCCGTGTAAATTATTACAGAGTGTTCCGTAATCCTTCCTTGCTATATGGTCGGTCTTTTTGATATATGTAGATAATATGTATTTGTATACATATGGTAACGCTAATCTTCATTTATCCATCCCCCCCACCTTTCCTTTTAGATAAGCATAGTTTTTTTTAATAAGTCTGTGATTGACTTTCTCTGTGGAAATATGTTGATTTGTGTCAGTTCTTAGATAACGCCTATAAGTGATATCATAGGATATAGGACTTTTGCTTTCCGACTTACCTCATGTTCTGTGATTATCTCCAAGATCATCTATGGTGCCTCAAAGAGCAGTGTTTCATTGTTTTCCATGGCTAGTATTCATTGTGTACATGGACCACTTCTTCTTTATCCTTTCATCTGTTGATGGACATTGTGGTTGCTTCACTGTCTTGTCTATTGTGAATAAGGCTGCAGTGCAGCTTTTGCAGCCCGGGTCTTCTTCATTCTGGTCTTCTCAGGTGAGAGGCCCATGGGTGCGCCTGCTGGATTGAATGGTACCTCAATTTTTCCTTTGAAACGCAGCTCCTTTCTGTTCTCATTATTGGTAGTTAACCCCTTTACATCTCACCAGCAGCTGGAGGGTACACATTTCTCTAAAACCTCTTCAGCATTTATTGTTTGTAGACTTTTTGCCAATGGTCAGTCGACTGGTGTGAGTTGAAAACTTTTTGTAGATTAGATTGCATGAGTCTAATACTTCCTGAGGTTGAGCTTTTGTCCATTTTCCTGTTTTAAAAAAGAGAGTGAGGAAAACTTACCTCTTCATACTACCTTCTTGAAAATTTTGCCTGTTTTGAATTGTTTGTATCCATTCCCTACCTCAGCACAATTTTGAGGGCAGGTGTCCTTTACAGCCCTGAGTCCTTGTGAATGGTAAGTGACCATTAGCTGTGGGTTAAAAGCTGCTCTTGCGGGATTCGGCCACAAGGCGGCAGCATTTCTCCTTTACCAAATCTGGTTACTAGGGCAACAGAGCCTTACTGGAAGTGGTGTTCTAGGTTGTAAATTAGAATGGAATGTGCGAGGAAAAAGCCCTTTAAGTTTATGTCTCATTACTTCTTGTTGGTATTTTTAACTTAATTTTTATTTTTTATCACAGCAAGCTTGATTACAAGGTTTTGTTTGTTCTAGGTGTGCAAGATGGGGTTCTTTCACACATATACATATATCTATTCTTCTTCGGATCCTTGTCCCACGTAGGTTATGACACAATGTTGAGTAGTCTTCTCTTGGTATTGCGTAGGTCTTTGGTGATTATATATTTCACATGTGTTTGTATCTCTCTGTTAACCTCAATATGGTAATGTATCCAATCCTCACACCTTTCCATTTGGTGAACCCTAAGTTATTTTAATGAATCTATGATAGTGTTTCTCCGTGGAAATATCTCTGTTTGTATCATTTTTTAGGTAACACCTATATGTGATATGATAGGATATGTGTCTTTCGCTTTCTCACTTACTCCAAGTTGCGTGATTACTTCTAGGCTCATCTATGGTGCTGCAAATGGCATTGTTTCATTTTTTCACTAGCTCATAGTCCATCTGTACAGGTAGCAGTTCTTCTTTGTCCACCCATCTGTCGGTGGACTTTTTGGTTACTTCCATATCTTGGCTATTGTAATACTATGCCATGCAGATTTGCGTGCCTGTGTCCTTCCAATTCTGTCTTCTTAGTTTATAGGTCCAGGAATAGGTCTGCTGGATCCTATGGTAGCTCAATGTTTACCTTTTAAAGGCACCTCTATTCTGTTCTCCTTAGTGGCTCTTTCCAGGTTAGGTCCCACTTAAAGTGGAGGGTATGTATTTCTTCCCAGCACCCTCAGCATTTATTCTTTGTAGTTTTTGCGGATGGTTATTCTGAGTGGTGTGAGCTGATACCTCTTTGTGGCTGAATTTGCATGTGTCTCATAATGCGTTGAAATTGAGCTTTAAGACATGCCCTTTTTATTTTTCCAGCTGTGATTAGAGCTTATTTCTTCAATGTGTTTTCTTAAAGTATGTGTCACCCTTGGCAATATTTTGGCCATTATCTCCCTCAAGACATTTTGAGGGCAGGTTTCATTTACAGCCCTGCAGTACTTGTTCATATGAAGTGACCATTAGCTCAGGCTTTAAACCTGCTTTTGCAGGTAACGGCCAGAGAGCGGCAGCCTTTCTACGTTCCCCTTGCTGGTACTAGGGAAACAGACCTACCGGCCAGTGGTGTTCTTCGGTTATAAATTCGAGTGCAATGTGCCCGGATAAACCCACAAATGTTGATGTCTCCTTGCTTTTGTTTGTTTTTAAATTTAATTTATATTTATTATTAGAGTAATATTCCATTGTGTACGTGGACCACTTCTTCTTGGTGCATTCCTCGGTTGATGGACATTTTCATTGCTTCCGAGTGCTGGCTACGGTAAATCTTGCTGGCGTACAGGTTTGCCAGCCTGGGACTTTTTGATTCTCATTTTCTCAGGTGATAGGCCAAGCAGTGGTTGTGATTGATTGACTGGTAGCTCAATGTTTCCCTTTTCAAACCACCTACATTGTGTTTTCATTAGTGGCTCTTTACATGCCCCCCCTTACAACCGAGGGTACGCATTTCTCCACCCTCCCTTCACCGTTTATTTTTTGCAGCATTTTTCCTAATGGCCATTCGGACTGCTGTGGGCGGATAGGTTTTTTTTTTAATATGGGTATGCATGTCATTAACATTTTTAAAATTCATCATATTCCTACGCCTTTTTCTTTTCTCTTAAAAGAAAAAACCGTGAGTACAATATAGCTCTTGAAATTGTCTTCTTCGAAGGTTGCCCTCTTCTGAATTTTTGGGTCGATTTTTGACCCCAGAAATTTTCTGGAGGGCCGGTGTCATTTACAGAACTGCAAGTTGGTGAAAATTTAGTGACCTTTTGCAGTGGGTTCAAAGCTGCTGTTGTGGGAAACGGCCACAAGGAGGTAGCATTTCTCCATTCCCCAATCTGGGTACTAGGGCAACAGAGCCTTTCTGGAAGTCATTGCCCTAGGTTGTAAATTAGAATGGAATTTGCCAGGAGAAATCCCCATAAGTTTATGTCTCATTACTTCTTCTTGGTTTTTAAAATTTTTTTAATCTGGGTAAAGTTTAGAATATTGTTTGTCCTAGGTGTACACAATCTGGTCCATGTGTACATTATGCATGTCTATTAATGTACAGATCCTCTTCCCATGTAAAATATGACAGTGTTCCGTCGACCTCCCTGGCTATGTGTTCGGTCTTTTTGATACATGTATATAATATGTATTTGTATATGTATAGTAACACTGATCTTCATTTCTCAATTCCCCCCTCCTTTCCTTTTAGATGAGCATAGTTTGTTTTCTAAGCCTGTGAGTGTCTTTCTCTTTGCAAATATGTTCATCTGTGTCAGTTATTAGATAATGCCCTAAGTGATAATATAGGCTATAGGTCTTTTGCTTTCCGACCTGCTTCATGTTTTGTGATTATCTCCAGGCTCACGTATGGTGCCTCAAAGAGCAGTGCTTCCACGTTTTCCATGGCTCATATTGAATTGTGTACATGGACCACTTCTTCTTGGTGCATTCCTCTGTTGATGGACATTTTCGTTGCTTCCAAGTGTTGCCTATGGTAAATATTGCTGGAGTGCAGGATTGCCAGCCTGTGATTTTTGATTTTCATTTTCTCAGGTGATAGACCCAGCAGTGGGTATGATTGATTGACTGGTATGGTAGCTCAACGTTTACCTTTTCAAGGCACCTGAATTGTGCTTTCATTAGTGGCTCTTACCACGTCCCCCTTAGAATCGAGGGTACGCCTTTCTCCACAATCACGTCAGCATTTATTGTTTGCAGCATTTTTGTTGATGGCCATTCTGACTGGTGTGAGCTGATAGGTTTTTGTAATTTGGGTTTACATGTCTGTAAAAATTCCTACAATTCATCATTTTTCCACGCCTTTTTCTTTTCTGTTAAAAGAAAAAAGAAAAAAAGTGTGAGTATAATATACCTCTTCAAAGTTTCTTTTTGGAAGGTGGCACTCTAGAATTTTTTGGTCGATTTTCGACCTCAGTATTTTTTGGAGGGCCGGTGTGATTTACAGACCTGCAATTGGTGAATATTTAGTGACCTCTGCAGTGGGATTAAAGCTGCTGTTGTGGGAAACGGCCACTAGGATGCAGCATTTCTCCATTCCCAAATCTGGGTACTAGGGCAGCAGAGCCGTTCTGGAAGTTGTTTGCCTAGGTTTTAAATCTGGATGGAATGTGCCAGGAAAACCCCCCATAAGTTTATGTCTCATTACTCCTAGTTCGTTGTTTTCATGTTTTCAATTGGGGTAATGGTTAGAATGTTGCTTGTCCAAGGTGTACACACTCTGGTTCATCTACATATTCTATATACCTATTTATGTAGAGATCCTCTTCCCGTGTAAATTATTACAGAGTGTTCCGTAATCCTTCCTTGCTATATGGTCGGTCTTTTTGATATATGTAGATAATATGTATTTGTATACATATGGTAACGCTAATCTTCATTTATCCATCCCCCCCACCTTTCCTTTTAGATAAGCATAGTTTTTTTTAATAAGTCTGTGATTGACTTTCTCTGTGGAAATATGTTGATTTGTGTCAGTTCTTAGATAACGCCTATAAGTGATATCATAGGATATAGGACTTTTGCTTTCCGACTTACCTCATGTTCTGTGATTATCTCCAAGATCATCTATGGTGCCTCAAAGAGCAGTGTTTCATTGTTTTCCATGGCTAGTATTCATTGTGTACATGGACCACTTCTTCTTTATCCTTTCATCTGTTGATGGACATTGTGGTTGCTTCACTGTCTTGTCTATTGTGAATAAGGCTGCAGTGCAGCTTTTGCAGCCCGGGTCTTCTTCATTCTGGTCTTCTCAGGTGAGAGGCCCATGGGTGCGCCTGCTGGATTGAATGGTACCTCAATTTTTCCTTTGAAACGCAGCTCCTTTCTGTTCTCATTATTGGTAGTTAACCCCTTTACATCTCACCAGCAGCTGGAGGGTACACATTTCTCTAAAACCTCTTCAGCATTTATTGTTTGTAGACTTTTTGCCAATGGTCAGTCGACTGGTGTGAGTTGAAAACTTTTTGTAGATTAGATTGCATGAGTCTAATACTTCCTGAGGTTGAGCTTTTGTCCATTTTCCTGTTTTAAAAAAGAGAGTGAGGAAAACTTACCTCTTCATACTACCTTCTTGAAAATTTTGCCTGTTTTGAATTGTTTGTATCCATTCCCTACCTCAGCACAATTTTGAGGGCAGGTGTCCTTTACAGCCCTGAGTCCTTGTGAATGGTAAGTGACCATTAGCTGTGGGTTAAAAGCTGCTCTTGCGGGATTCGGCCACAAGGCGGCAGCATTTCTCCTTTACCAAATCTGGTTACTAGGGCAACAGAGCCTTACTGGAAGTGGTGTTCTAGGTTGTAAATTAGAATGGAATGTGCGAGGAAAAAGCCCTTTAAGTTTCTGTCTCATTACTTCTTGTTGGTATTTTTAACTTAATTTTTATTTTTTATCACAGCAAGCTTGATTACAAGGTTTTGTTTGTTCTAGGTGTGCAAGATGGGGTTCTTTCACACATATACATATATCTATTCTTCTTCGGATCCTTGTCCCACGTAGGTTATGACACAATGTTGAGTAGTCTTCTCTTGGTATTGCGTAGGTCTTTGGTGATTATATATTTCACATGTGTTTGTATCTCTCTGTTAACCTCAATATGGTAATGTATCCAATCCTCACACCTTTCCATTTGGTGAACCCTAAGTTATTTTAATGAATCTATGATAGTGTTTCTCCGTGGAAATATCTCTGTTTGTATCATTTTTTAGGTAACACCTATATGTGATATGATAGGATATGTGTCTTTCGCTTTCTCACTTACTCCAAGTTGCGTGATTACTTCTAGGCTCATCTATGGTGCTGCAAATGGCATTGTTTCATTTTTTCACTAGCTCATAGTCCATCTGTACAGGTAGCAGTTCTTCTTTGTCCACCCATCTGTCGGTGGACTTTTTGGTTACTTCCATATCTTGGCTATTGTAATACTATGCCATGCAGATTTGCGTGCCTGTGTCCTTCCAATTCTGTCTTCTTAGTTTATAGGTCCAGGAATAGGTCTGCTGGATCCTATGGTAGCTCAATGTTTACCTTTTAAAGGCACCTCTATTCTGTTCTCCTTAGTGGCTCTTTCCAGGTTAGGTCCCACTTAAAGTGGAGGGTATGTATTTCTTCCCAGCACCCTCAGCATTTATTCTTTGTAGTTTTTGCGGATGGTTATTCTGAGTGGTGTGAGCTGATACCTCTTTGTGGCTGAATTTGCATGTGTCTCATAATGCGTTGAAATTGAGCTTTAAGACATGCCCTTTTTATTTTTCCAGCTGTGATTAGAGCTTATTTCTTCAATGTGTTTTCTTAAAGTATGTGTCACCCTTGGCAATATTTTGGCCATTATCTCCCTCAAGACATTTTGAGGGCAGGTTTCATTTACAGCCCTGCAGTACTTGTTCATATGAAGTGACCATTAGCTCAGGCTTTAAACCTGCTTTTGCAGGTAACGGCCAGAGAGCGGCAGCCTTTCTACGTTCCCCTTGCTGGTACTAGGGAAACAGACCTACCGGCCAGTGGTGTTCTTCGGTTATAAATTCGAGTGCAATGTGCCCGGATAAACCCACAAATGTTGATGTCTCCTTGCTTTTGTTTGTTTTTAAATTTAATTTATATTTATTATTAGAGTAATATTCCATTGTGTACGTGGACCACTTCTTCTTGGTGCATTCCTCGGTTGATGGACATTTTCATTGCTTCCGAGTGCTGGCTACGGTAAATCTTGCTGGCGTACAGGTTTGCCAGCCTGGGACTTTTTGATTCTCATTTTCTCAGGTGATAGGCCAAGCAGTGGTTGTGATTGATTGACTGGTAGCTCAATGTTTCCCTTTTCAAACCACCTACATTGTGTTTTCATTAGTGGCTCTTTACATGCCCCCCCTTACAACCGAGGGTACGCATTTCTCCACCCTCCCTTCACCGTTTATTTTTTGCAGCATTTTTCCTAATGGCCATTCGGACTGCTGTGGGCGGATAGGTTTTTTTTTTAATATGGGTATGCATGTCATTAACATTTTTAAAATTCATCATATTCCTACGCCTTTTTCTTTTCTCTTAAAAGAAAAAACCGTGAGTACAATATAGCTCTTGAAATTGTCTTCTTCGAAGGTTGCCCTCTTCTGAATTTTTGGGTCGATTTTTGACCCCAGAAATTTTCTGGAGGGCCGGTGTCATTTACAGAACTGCAAGTTGGTGAAAATTTAGTGACCTTTTGCAGTGGGTTCAAAGCTGCTGTTGTGGGAAACGGCCACAAGGAGGTAGCATTTCTCCATTCCCCAATCTGGGTACTAGGGCAACAGAGCCTTTCTGGAAGTCATTGCCCTAGGTTGTAAATTAGAATGGAATTTGCCAGGAGAAATCCCCATAAGTTTATGTCTCATTACTTCTTCTTGGTTTTTAAAATTTTTTTAATCTGGGTAAAGTTTAGAATATTGTTTGTCCTAGGTGTACACAATCTGGTCCATGTGTACATTATGCATGTCTATTAATGTACAGATCCTCTTCCCATGTAAAATATGACAGTGTTCCGTCGACCTCCCTGGCTATGTGTTCGGTCTTTTTGATACATGTATATAATATGTATTTGTATATGTATAGTAACACTGATCTTCATTTCTCAATTCCCCCCTCCTTTCCTTTTAGATGAGCATAGTTTGTTTTCTAAGCCTGTGAGTGTCTTTCTCTTTGCAAATATGTTCATCTGTGTCAGTTATTAGATAATGCCCTAAGTGATAATATAGGCTATAGGTCTTTTGCTTTCCGACCTGCTTCATGTTTTGTGATTATCTCCAGGCTCACGTATGGTGCCTCAAAGAGCAGTGCTTCCACGTTTTCCATGGCTCATATTGAATTGTGTACATGGACCACTTCTTCTTGGTGCATTCCTCTGTTGATGGACATTTTCGTTGCTTCCAAGTGTTGCCTATGGTAAATATTGCTGGAGTGCAGGATTGCCAGCCTGTGATTTTTGATTTTCATTTTCTCAGGTGATAGACCCAGCAGTGGGTATGATTGATTGACTGGTATGGTAGCTCAACATTTACCTTTTCAAGGCACCTGAATTGTGCTTTCATTAGTGGCTCTTACCACGTCCCCCTTAGAATCGAGGGTACGCCTTTCTCCACAATCACGTCAGCATTTATTGTTTGCAGCATTTTTGTTGATGGCCATTCTGACTGGTGTGAGCTGATAGGTTTTTGTAATTTGGGTTTACATGTCTGTAAAAATTCCTACAATTCATCATTTTTCCACGCCTTTTTCTTTTCTGTTAAAAGAAAAAAGAAAAAAAGTGTGAGTATAATATACCTCTTCAAAGTTTCTTTTTGGAAGGTGGCACTCTAGAATTTTTTGGTCGATTTTCGACCTCAGTATTTTTTGGAGGGCCGGTGTGATTTACAGACCTGCAATTGGTGAATATTTAGTGACCTCTGCAGTGGGATTAAAGCTGCTGTTGTGGGAAACGGCCACTAGGATGCAGCATTTCTCCATTCCCAAATCTGGGTACTAGGGCAGCAGAGCCGTTCTGGAAGTTGTTTGCCTAGGTTTTAAATCTGGATGGAATGTGCCAGGAAAACCCCCCATAAGTTTATGTCTCATTACTCCTAGTTCGTTGTTTTCATGTTTTCAATTGGGGTAATGGTTAGAATGTTGCTTGTCCAAGGTGTACACACTCTGGTTCATCTACATATTCTATATACCTATTTATGTAGAGATCCTCTTCCCGTGTAAATTATTACAGAGTGTTCCGTAATCCTTCCTTGCTATATGGTCGGTCTTTTTGATATATGTAGATAATATGTATTTGTATACATATGGTAACGCTAATCTTCATTTATCCATCCCCCCCACCTTTCCTTTTAGATAAGCATAGTTTTTTTTAATAAGTCTGTGATTGACTTTCTCTGTGGAAATATGTTGATTTGTGTCAGTTCTTAGATAACGCCTATAAGTGATATCATAGGATATAGGACTTTTGCTTTCCGACTTACCTCATGTTCTGTGATTATCTCCAAGATCATCTATGGTGCCTCAAAGAGCAGTGTTTCATTGTTTTCCATGGCTAGTATTCATTGTGTACATGGACCACTTCTTCTTTATCCTTTCATCTGTTGATGGACATTGTGGTTGCTTCACTGTCTTGTCTATTGTGAATAAGGCTGCAGTGCAGCTTTTGCAGCCCGGGTCTTCTTCATTCTGGTCTTCTCAGGTGAGAGGCCCATGGGTGCGCCTGCTGGATTGAATGGTACCTCAATTTTTCCTTTGAAACGCAGCTCCTTTCTGTTCTCATTATTGGTAGTTAACCCCTTTACATCTCACCAGCAGCTGGAGGGTACACATTTCTCTAAAACCTCTTCAGCATTTATTGTTTGTAGACTTTTTGCCAATGGTCAGTCGACTGGTGTGAGTTGAAAACTTTTTGTAGATTAGATTGCATGAGTCTAATACTTCCTGAGGTTGAGCTTTTGTCCATTTTCCTGTTTTAAAAAAGAGAGTGAGGAAAACTTACCTCTTCATACTACCTTCTTGAAAATTTTGCCTGTTTTGAATTGTTTGTATCCATTCCCTACCTCAGCACAATTTTGAGGGCAGGTGTCCTTTACAGCCCTGAGTCCTTGTGAATGGTAAGTGACCATTAGCTGTGGGTTAAAAGCTGCTCTTGCGGGATTCGGCCACAAGGCGGCAGCATTTCTCCTTTACCAAATCTGGTTACTAGGGCAACAGAGCCTTACTGGAAGTGGTGTTCTAGGTTGTAAATTAGAATGGAATGTGCGAGGAAAAAGCCCTTTAAGTTTCTGTCTCATTACTTCTTGTTGGTATTTTTAACTTAATTTTTATTTTTTATCACAGCAAGCTTGATTACAAGGTTTTGTTTGTTCTAGGTGTGCAAGATGGGGTTCTTTCACACATATACATATATCTATTCTTCTTCGGATCCTTGTCCCACGTAGGTTATGACACAATGTTGAGTAGTCTTCTCTTGGTATTGCGTAGGTCTTTGGTGATTATATATTTCACATGTGTTTGTATCTCTCTGTTAACCTCAATATGGTAATGTATCCAATCCTCACACCTTTCCATTTGGTGAACCCTAAGTTATTTTAATGAATCTATGATAGTGTTTCTCCGTGGAAATATCTCTGTTTGTATCATTTTTTAGGTAACACCTATATGTGATATGATAGGATATGTGTCTTTCGCTTTCTCACTTACTCCAAGTTGCGTGATTACTTCTAGGCTCATCTATGGTGCTGCAAATGGCATTGTTTCATTTTTTCACTAGCTCATAGTCCATCTGTACAGGTAGCAGTTCTTCTTTGTCCACCCATCTGTCGGTGGACTTTTTGGTTACTTCCATATCTTGGCTATTGTAATACTATGCCATGCAGATTTGCGTGCCTGTGTCCTTCCAATTCTGTCTTCTTAGTTTATAGGTCCAGGAATAGGTCTGCTGGATCCTATGGTAGCTCAATGTTTACCTTTTAAAGGCACCTCTATTCTGTTCTCCTTAGTGGCTCTTTCCAGGTTAGGTCCCACTTAAAGTGGAGGGTATGTATTTCTTCCCAGCACCCTCAGCATTTATTCTTTGTAGTTTTTGCGGATGGTTATTCTGAGTGGTGTGAGCTGATACCTCTTTGTGGCTGAATTTGCATGTGTCTCATAATGCGTTGAAATTGAGCTTTAAGACATGCCCTTTTTATTTTTCCAGCTGTGATTAGAGCTTATTTCTTCAATGTGTTTTCTTAAAGTATGTGTCACCCTTGGCAATATTTTGGCCATTATCTCCCTCAAGACATTTTGAGGGCAGGTTTCATTTACAGCCCTGCAGTACTTGTTCATATGAAGTGACCATTAGCTCAGGCTTTAAACCTGCTTTTGCAGGTAACGGCCAGAGAGCGGCAGCCTTTCTACGTTCCCCTTGCTGGTACTAGGGAAACAGACCTACCGGCCAGTGGTGTTCTTCGGTTATAAATTCGAGTGCAATGTGCCCGGATAAACCCACAAATGTTGATGTCTCCTTGCTTTTGTTTGTTTTTAAATTTAATTTATATTTATTATTAGAGTAATATTCCATTGTGTACGTGGACCACTTCTTCTTGGTGCATTCCTCGGTTGATGGACATTTTCATTGCTTCCGAGTGCTGGCTACGGTAAATCTTGCTGGCGTACAGGTTTGCCAGCCTGGGACTTTTTGATTCTCATTTTCTCAGGTGATAGGCCAAGCAGTGGTTGTGATTGATTGACTGGTAGCTCAATGTTTCCCTTTTCAAACCACCTACATTGTGTTTTCATTAGTGGCTCTTTACATGCCCCCCCTTACAACCGAGGGTACGCATTTCTCCACCCTCCCTTCACCGTTTATTTTTTGCAGCATTTTTCCTAATGGCCATTCGGACTGCTGTGGGCGGATAGGTTTTTTTTTTAATATGGGTATGCATGTCATTAACATTTTTAAAATTCATCATATTCCTACGCCTTTTTCTTTTCTCTTAAAAGAAAAAACCGTGAGTACAATATAGCTCTTGAAATTGTCTTCTTCGAAGGTTGCCCTCTTCTGAATTTTTGGGTCGATTTTTGACCCCAGAAATTTTCTGGAGGGCCGGTGTCATTTACAGAACTGCAAGTTGGTGAAAATTTAGTGACCTTTTGCAGTGGGTTCAAAGCTGCTGTTGTGGGAAACGGCCACAAGGAGGTAGCATTTCTCCATTCCCCAATCTGGGTACTAGGGCAACAGAGCCTTTCTGGAAGTCATTGCCCTAGGTTGTAAATTAGAATGGAATTTGCCAGGAGAAATCCCCATAAGTTTATGTCTCATTACTTCTTCTTGGTTTTTAAAATTTTTTTAATCTGGGTAAAGTTTAGAATATTGTTTGTCCTAGGTGTACACAATCTGGTCCATGTGTACATTATGCATGTCTATTAATGTACAGATCCTCTTCCCATGTAAAATATGACAGTGTTCCGTCGACCTCCCTGGCTATGTGTTCGGTCTTTTTGATACATGTATATAATATGTATTTGTATATGTATAGTAACACTGATCTTCATTTCTCAATTCCCCCCTCCTTTCCTTTTAGATGAGCATAGTTTGTTTTCTAAGCCTGTGAGTGTCTTTCTCTTTGCAAATATGTTCATCTGTGTCAGTTATTAGATAATGCCCTAAGTGATAATATAGGCTATAGGTCTTTTGCTTTCCGACCTGCTTCATGTTTTGTGATTATCTCCAGGCTCACGTATGGTGCCTCAAAGAGCAGTGCTTCCACGTTTTCCATGGCTCATATTGAATTGTGTACATGGACCACTTCTTCTTGGTGCATTCCTCTGTTGATGGACATTTTCGTTGCTTCCAAGTGTTGCCTATGGTAAATATTGCTGGAGTGCAGGATTGCCAGCCTGTGATTTTTGATTTTCATTTTCTCAGGTGATAGACCCAGCAGTGGGTATGATTGATTGACTGGTATGGTAGCTCAACGTTTACCTTTTCAAGGCACCTGAATTGTGCTTTCATTAGTGGCTCTTACCACGTCCCCCTTAGAATCGAGGGTACGCCTTTCTCCACAATCACGTCAGCATTTATTGTTTGCAGCATTTTTGTTGATGGCCATTCTGACTGGTGTGAGCTGATAGGTTTTTGTAATTTGGGTTTACATGTCTGTAAAAATTCCTACAATTCATCATTTTTCCACGCCTTTTTCTTTTCTGTTAAAAGAAAAAAGAAAAAAAGTGTGAGTATAATATACCTCTTCAAAGTTTCTTTTTGGAAGGTGGCACTCTAGAATTTTTTGGTCGATTTTCGACCTCAGTATTTTTTGGAGGGCCGGTGTGATTTACAGACCTGCAATTGGTGAATATTTAGTGACCTCTGCAGTGGGATTAAAGCTGCTGTTGTGGGAAACGGCCACTAGGATGCAGCATTTCTCCATTCCCAAATCTGGGTACTAGGGCAGCAGAGCCGTTCTGGAAGTTGTTTGCCTAGGTTTTAAATCTGGATGGAATGTGCCAGGAAAACCCCCCATAAGTTTATGTCTCATTACTCCTAGTGCGTTGTTTTCATGTTTTCAATTGGGGTAATGGTTAGAATGTTGCTTGTCCAAGGTGTACACACTCTGGTTCATCTACATATTCTATATACCTATTTATGTAGAGATCCTCTTCCCGTGTAAATTATTACAGAGTGTTCCGTAATCCTTCCTTGCTATATGGTCGGTCTTTTTGATATATGTAGATAATATGTATTTGTATACATATGGTAACGCTAATCTTCATTTATCCATCCCCCCCACCTTTCCTTTTAGATAAGCATAGTTTTTGTTAATAAGTCTGTGATTGACTTTCTCTGTGGAAATATGTTGATTTGTGTCAGTTCTTAGATAACGCCTATAAGTGATATCATAGGATATAGGACTTTTGCTTTCCGACTTACCTCATGTTCTGTGATTATCTCCAAGATCATCTATGGTGCCTCAAAGAGCAGTGTTTCATTGTTTTCCATGGCTAGTATTCATTGTGTACATGGACCACTTCTTCTTTATCCTTTCATCTGTTGATGGACATTGTGGTTGCTTCACTGTCTTGTCTATTGTGAATAAGGCTGCAGTGCAGCTTTTGCAGCCCGGGTCTTCTTCATTCTGGTCTTCTCAGGTGAGAGGCCCATGGGTGCGCCTGCTGGATTGAATGGTACCTCAATTTTTCCTTTGAAACGCAGCTCCTTTCTGTTCTCATTATTGGTAGTTAACCCCTTTACATCTCACCAGCAGCTGGAGGGTACACATTTCTCTAAAACCTCTTCAGCATTTATTGTTTGTAGACTTTTTGCCAATGGTCAGTCGACTGGTGTGAGTTGAAAACTTTTTGTAGATTAGATTGCATGAGTCTAATACTTCCTGAGGTTGAGCTTTTGTCCATTTTCCTGTTTTAAAAAAGAGAGTGAGGAAAACTTACCTCTTCATACTACCTTCTTGAAAATTTTGCCTGTTTTGAATTGTTTGTATCCATTCCCTACCTCAGCACAATTTTGAGGGCAGGTGTCCTTTACAGCCCTGAGTCCTTGTGAATGGTAAGTGACCATTAGCTGTGGGTTAAAAGCTGCTCTTGCGGGATTCGGCCACAAGGCGGCAGCATTTCTCCTTTACCAAATCTGGTTACTAGGGCAACAGAGCCTTACTGGAAGTGGTGTTCTAGGTTGTAAATTAGAATGGAATGTGCGAGGAAAAAGCCCTTTAAGTTTATGTCTCATTACTTCTTGTTGGTATTTTTAACTTAATTTTTATTTTTTATCACAGCAAGCTTGATTACAAGGTTTTGTTTGTTCTAGGTGTGCAAGATGGGGTTCTTTCACACATATACATATATCTATTCTTCTTCGGATCCTTGTCCCACGTAGGTTATGACACAATGTTGAGTAGTCTTCTCTTGGTATTGCGTAGGTCTTTGGTGATTATATATTTCACATGTGTTTGTATCTCTCTGTTAACCTCAATATGGTAATGTATCCAATCCTCACACCTTTCCATTTGGTGAACCCTAAGTTATTTTAGTGAATCTATGATAGTGTTTCTCCGTGGAAATATCTCTGTTTGTATCATTTTTTAGGTAACACCTATATGTGATATGATAGGATATGTGTCTTTCGCTTTCTCACTTACTCCAAGTTGCGTGATTACTTCTAGGCTCATCTATGGTGCTGCAAATGGCATTGTTTCATTTTTTCACTAGCTCATAGTCCATCTGTACAGGTAGCAGTTCTTCTTTGTCCACCCATCTGTCGGTGGACTTTTTGGTTACTTCCATATCTTGGCTATTGTAATACTATGCCATGCAGATTTGCGTGCCTGTGTCCTTCCAATTCTGTCTTCTTAGTTTATAGGTCCAGGAATAGGTCTGCTGGATCCTATGGTAGCTCAATGTTTACCTTTTAAAGGCACCTCTATTCTGTTCTCCTTAGTGGCTCTTTCCAGGTTAGGTCCCACTTAAAGTGGAGGGTATGTATTTCTTCCCAGCACCCTCAGCATTTATTCTTTGTAGTTTTTGCGGATGGTTATTCTGAGTGGTGTGAGCTGATACCTCTTTGTGGCTGAATTTGCATGTGTCTCATAATGCGTTGAAATTGAGCTTTAAGACATGCCCTTTTTATTTTTCCAGCTGTGATTAGAGCTTATTTCTTCAATGTGTTTTCTTAAAGTATGTGTCACCCTTGGCAATATTTTGGCCATTATCTCCCTCAAGACATTTTGAGGGCAGGTTTCATTTACAGCCCTGCAGTACTTGTTCATATGAAGTGACCATTAGCTCAGGCTTTAAACCTGCTTTTGCAGGTAACGGCCAGAGAGCGGCAGCCTTTCTACGTTCCCCTTGCTGGTACTAGGGAAACAGACCTACCGGCCAGTGGTGTTCTTCGGTTATAAATTCGAGTGCAATGTGCCCGGATAAACCCACAAATGTTGATGTCTCCTTGCTTTTGTTTGTTTTTAAATTTAATTTATATTTATTATTAGAGTAATATTCCATTGTGTACGTGGACCACTTCTTCTTGGTGCATTCCTCGGTTGATGGACATTTTCATTGCTTCCGAGTGCTGGCTACGGTAAATCTTGCTGGCGTACAGGTTTGCCAGCCTGGGACTTTTTGATTCTCATTTTCTCAGGTGATAGGCCAAGCAGTGGTTGTGATTGATTGACTGGTAGCTCAATGTTTCCCTTTTCAAACCACCTACATTGTGTTTTCATTAGTGGCTCTTTACATGCCCCCCCTTACAACCGAGGGTACGCATTTCTCCACCCTCCCTTCACCGTTTATTTTTTGCAGCATTTTTCCTAATGGCCATTCGGACTGCTGTGGGCGGATAGGTTTTTTTTTTAATATGGGTATGCATGTCATTAACATTTTTAAAATTCATCATATTCCTACGCCTTTTTCTTTTCTCTTAAAAGAAAAAACCGTGAGTACAATATAGCTCTTGAAATTGTCTTCTTCGAAGGTTGCCCTCTTCTGAATTTTTGGGTCGATTTTTGACCCCAGAAATTTTCTGGAGGGCCGGTGTCATTTACAGAACTGCAAGTTGGTGAAAATTTAGTGACCTTTTGCAGTGGGTTCAAAGCTGCTGTTGTGGGAAACGGCCACAAGGAGGTAGCATTTCTCCATTCCCCAATCTGGGTACTAGGGCAACAGAGCCTTTCTGGAAGTCATTGCCCTAGGTTGTAAATTAGAATGGAATTTGCCAGGAGAAATCCCCATAAGTTTATGTCTCATTACTTCTTCTTGGTTTTTAAAATTTTTTTAATCTGGGTAAAGTTTAGAATATTGTTTGTCCTAGGTGTACACAATCTGGTCCATGTGTACATTATGCATGTCTATTAATGTACAGATCCTCTTCCCATGTAAAATATGACAGTGTTCCGTCGACCTCCCTGGCTATGTGTTCGGTCTTTTTGATACATGTATATAATATGTATTTGTATATGTATAGTAACACTGATCTTCATTTCTCAATTCCCCCCTCCTTTCCTTTTAGATGAGCATAGTTTGTTTTCTAAGCCTGTGAGTGTCTTTCTCTTTGCAAATATGTTCATCTGTGTCAGTTATTAGATAATGCCCTAAGTGATAATATAGGCTATAGGTCTTTTGCTTTCCGACCTGCTTCATGTTTTGTGATTATCTCCAGGCTCACGTATGGTGCCTCAAAGAGCAGTGCTTCCACGTTTTCCATGGCTCATATTGAATTGTGTACATGGACCACTTCTTCTTGGTGCATTCCTCTGTTGATGGACATTTTCGTTGCTTCCAAGTGTTGCCTATGGTAAATATTGCTGGAGTGCAGGATTGCCAGCCTGTGATTTTTGATTTTCATTTTCTCAGGTGATAGACCCAGCAGTGGGTATGATTGATTGACTGGTATGGTAGCTCAACGTTTACCTTTTCAAGGCACCTGAATTGTGCTTTCATTAGTGGCTCTTACCACGTCCCCCTTAGAATCGAGGGTACGCCTTTCTCCACAATCACGTCAGCATTTATTGTTTGCAGCATTTTTGTTGATGGCCATTCTGACTGGTGTGAGCTGATAGGTTTTTGTAATTTGGGTTTACATGTCTGTAAAAATTCCTACAATTCATCATTTTTCCACGCCTTTTTCTTTTCTGTTAAAAGAAAAAAGAAAAAAAGTGTGAGTATAATATACCTCTTCAAAGTTTCTTTTTGGAAGGTGGCACTCTAGAATTTTTTGGTCGATTTTCGACCTCAGTATTTTTTGGAGGGCCGGTGTGATTTACAGACCTGCAATTGGTGAATATTTAGTGACCTCTGCAGTGGGATTAAAGCTGCTGTTGTGGGAAACGGCCACTAGGATGCAGCATTTCTCCATTCCCAAATCTGGGTACTAGGGCAGCAGAGCCGTTCTGGAAGTTGTTTGCCTAGGTTTTAAATCTGGATGGAATGTGCCAGGAAAACCCCCCATAAGTTTATGTCTCATTACTCCTAGTTCGTTGTTTTCATGTTTTCAATTGGGGTAATGGTTAGAATGTTGCTTGTCCAAGGTGTACACACTCTGGTTCATCTACATATTCTATATACCTATTTATGTAGAGATCCTCTTCCCGTGTAAATTATTACAGAGTGTTCCGTAATCCTTCCTTGCTATATGGTCGGTCTTTTTGATATATGTAGATAATATGTATTTGTATACATATGGTAACGCTAATCTTCATTTATCCATCCCCCCCACCTTTCCTTTTAGATAAGCATAGTTTTTTTTAATAAGTCTGTGATTGACTTTCTCTGTGGAAATATGTTGATTTGTGTCAGTTCTTAGATAACGCCTATAAGTGATATCATAGGATATAGGACTTTTGCTTTCCGACTTACCTCATGTTCTGTGATTATCTCCAAGATCATCTATGGTGCCTCAAAGAGCAGTGTTTCATTGTTTTCCATGGCTAGTATTCATTGTGTACATGGACCACTTCTTCTTTATCCTTTCATCTGTTGATGGACATTGTGGTTGCTTCACTGTCTTGTCTATTGTGAATAAGGCTGCAGTGCAGCTTTTGCAGCCCGGGTCTTCTTCATTCTGGTCTTCTCAGGTGAGAGGCCCATGGGTGCGCCTGCTGGATTGAATGGTACCTCAATTTTTCCTTTGAAACGCAGCTCCTTTCTGTTCTCATTATTGGTAGTTAACCCCTTTACATCTCACCAGCAGCTGGAGGGTACACATTTCTCTAAAACCTCTTCAGCATTTATTGTTTGTAGACTTTTTGCCAATGGTCAGTCGACTGGTGTGAGTTGAAAACTTTTTGTAGATTAGATTGCATGAGTCTAATACTTCCTGAGGTTGAGCTTTTGTCCATTTTCCTGTTTTAAAAAAGAGAGTGAGGAAAACTTACCTCTTCATACTACCTTCTTGAAAATTTTGCCTGTTTTGAATTGTTTGTATCCATTCCCTACCTCAGCACAATTTTGAGGGCAGGTGTCCTTTACAGCCCTGAGTCCTTGTGAATGGTAAGTGACCATTAGCTGTGGGTTAAAAGCTGCTCTTGCGGGATTCGGCCACAAGGCGGCAGCATTTCTCCTTTACCAAATCTGGTTACTAGGGCAACAGAGCCTTACTGGAAGTGGTGTTCTAGGTTGTAAATTAGAATGGAATGTGCGAGGAAAAAGCCCTTTAAGTTTCTGTCTCATTACTTCTTGTTGGTATTTTTAACTTAATTTTTATTTTTTATCACAGCAAGCTTGATTACAAGGTTTTGTTTGTTCTAGGTGTGCAAGATGGGGTTCTTTCACACATATACATATATCTATTCTTCTTCGGATCCTTGTCCCACGTAGGTTATGACACAATGTTGAGTAGTCTTCTCTTGGTATTGCGTAGGTCTTTGGTGATTATATATTTCACATGTGTTTGTATCTCTCTGTTAACCTCAATATGGTAATGTATCCAATCCTCACACCTTTCCATTTGGTGAACCCTAAGTTATTTTAATGAATCTATGATAGTGTTTCTCCGTGGAAATATCTCTGTTTGTATCATTTTTTAGGTAACACCTATATGTGATATGATAGGATATGTGTCTTTCGCTTTCTCACTTACTCCAAGTTGCGTGATTACTTCTAGGCTCATCTATGGTGCTGCAAATGGCATTGTTTCATTTTTTCACTAGCTCATAGTCCATCTGTACAGGTAGCAGTTCTTCTTTGTCCACCCATCTGTCGGTGGACTTTTTGGTTACTTCCATATCTTGGCTATTGTAATACTATGCCATGCAGATTTGCGTGCCTGTGTCCTTCCAATTCTGTCTTCTTAGTTTATAGGTCCAGGAATAGGTCTGCTGGATCCTATGGTAGCTCAATGTTTACCTTTTAAAGGCACCTCTATTCTGTTCTCCTTAGTGGCTCTTTCCAGGTTAGGTCCCACTTAAAGTGGAGGGTATGTATTTCTTCCCAGCACCCTCAGCATTTATTCTTTGTAGTTTTTGCGGATGGTTATTCTGAGTGGTGTGAGCTGATACCTCTTTGTGGCTGAATTTGCATGTGTCTCATAATGCGTTGAAATTGAGCTTTAAGACATGCCCTTTTTATTTTTCCAGCTGTGATTAGAGCTTATTTCTTCAATGTGTTTTCTTAAAGTATGTGTCACCCTTGGCAATATTTTGGCCATTATCTCCCTCAAGACATTTTGAGGGCAGGTTTCATTTACAGCCCTGCAGTACTTGTTCATATGAAGTGACCATTAGCTCAGGCTTTAAACCTGCTTTTGCAGGTAACGGCCAGAGAGCGGCAGCCTTTCTACGTTCCCCTTGCTGGTACTAGGGAAACAGACCTACCGGCCAGTGGTGTTCTTCGGTTATAAATTCGAGTGCAATGTGCCCGGATAAACCCACAAATGTTGATGTCTCCTTGCTTTTGTTTGTTTTTAAATTTAATTTATATTTATTATTAGAGTAATATTCCATTGTGTACGTGGACCACTTCTTCTTGGTGCATTCCTCGGTTGATGGACATTTTCATTGCTTCCGAGTGCTGGCTACGGTAAATCTTGCTGGCGTACAGGTTTGCCAGCCTGGGACTTTTTGATTCTCATTTTCTCAGGTGATAGGCCAAGCAGTGGTTGTGATTGATTGACTGGTAGCTCAATGTTTCCCTTTTCAAACCACCTACATTGTGTTTTCATTAGTGGCTCTTTACATGCCCCCCCTTACAACCGAGGGTACGCATTTCTCCACCCTCCCTTCACCGTTTATTTTTTGCAGCATTTTTCCTAATGGCCATTCGGACTGCTGTGGGCGGATAGGTTTTTTTTTTAATATGGGTATGCATGTCATTAACATTTTTAAAATTCATCATATTCCTACGCCTTTTTCTTTTCTCTTAAAAGAAAAAACCGTGAGTACAATATAGCTCTTGAAATTGTCTTCTTCGAAGGTTGCCCTCTTCTGAATTTTTGGGTCGATTTTTGACCCCAGAAATTTTCTGGAGGGCCGGTGTCATTTACAGAACTGCAAGTTGGTGAAAATTTAGTGACCTTTTGCAGTGGGTTCAAAGCTGCTGTTGTGGGAAACGGCCACAAGGAGGTAGCATTTCTCCATTCCCCAATCTGGGTACTAGGGCAACAGAGCCTTTCTGGAAGTCATTGCCCTAGGTTGTAAATTAGAATGGAATTTGCCAGGAGAAATCCCCATAAGTTTATGTCTCATTACTTCTTCTTGGTTTTTAAAATTTTTTTAATCTGGGTAAAGTTTAGAATATTGTTTGTCCTAGGTGTACACAATCTGGTCCATGTGTACATTATGCATGTCTATTAATGTACAGATCCTCTTCCCATGTAAAATATGACAGTGTTCCGTCGACCTCCCTGGCTATGTGTTCGGTCTTTTTGATACATGTATATAATATGTATTTGTATATGTATAGTAACACTGATCTTCATTTCTCAATTCCCCCCTCCTTTCCTTTTAGATGAGCATAGTTTGTTTTCTAAGCCTGTGAGTGTCTTTCTCTTTGCAAATATGTTCATCTGTGTCAGTTATTAGATAATGCCCTAAGTGATAATATAGGCTATAGGTCTTTTGCTTTCCGACCTGCTTCATGTTTTGTGATTATCTCCAGGCTCACGTATGGTGCCTCAAAGAGCAGTGCTTCCACGTTTTCCATGGCTCATATTGAATTGTGTACATGGACCACTTCTTCTTGGTGCATTCCTCTGTTGATGGACATTTTCGTTGCTTCCAAGTGTTGCCTATGGTAAATATTGCTGGAGTGCAGGATTGCCAGCCTGTGATTTTTGATTTTCATTTTCTCAGGTGATAGACCCAGCAGTGGGTATGATTGATTGACTGGTATGGTAGCTCAACATTTACCTTTTCAAGGCACCTGAATTGTGCTTTCATTAGTGGCTCTTACCACGTCCCCCTTAGAATCGAGGGTACGCCTTTCTCCACAATCACGTCAGCATTTATTGTTTGCAGCATTTTTGTTGATGGCCATTCTGACTGGTGTGAGCTGATAGGTTTTTGTAATTTGGGTTTACATGTCTGTAAAAATTCCTACAATTCATCATTTTTCCACGCCTTTTTCTTTTCTGTTAAAAGAAAAAAGAAAAAAAGTGTGAGTATAATATACCTCTTCAAAGTTTCTTTTTGGAAGGTGGCACTCTAGAATTTTTTGGTCGATTTTCGACCTCAGTATTTTTTGGAGGGCCGGTGTGATTTACAGACCTGCAATTGGTGAATATTTAGTGACCTCTGCAGTGGGATTAAAGCTGCTGTTGTGGGAAACGGCCACTAGGATGCAGCATTTCTCCATTCCCAAATCTGGGTACTAGGGCAGCAGAGCCGTTCTGGAAGTTGTTTGCCTAGGTTTTAAATCTGGATGGAATGTGCCAGGAAAACCCCCCATAAGTTTATGTCTCATTACTCCTAGTTCGTTGTTTTCATGTTTTCAATTGGGGTAATGGTTAGAATGTTGCTTGTCCAAGGTGTACACACTCTGGTTCATCTACATATTCTATATACCTATTTATGTAGAGATCCTCTTCCCGTGTAAATTATTACAGAGTGTTCCGTAATCCTTCCTTGCTATATGGTCGGTCTTTTTGATATATGTAGATAATATGTATTTGTATACATATGGTAACGCTAATCTTCATTTATCCATCCCCCCCACCTTTCCTTTTAGATAAGCATAGTTTTTTTTAATAAGTCTGTGATTGACTTTCTCTGTGGAAATATGTTGATTTGTGTCAGTTCTTAGATAACGCCTATAAGTGATATCATAGGATATAGGACTTTTGCTTTCCGACTTACCTCATGTTCTGTGATTATCTCCAAGATCATCTATGGTGCCTCAAAGAGCAGTGTTTCATTGTTTTCCATGGCTAGTATTCATTGTGTACATGGACCACTTCTTCTTTATCCTTTCATCTGTTGATGGACATTGTGGTTGCTTCACTGTCTTGTCTATTGTGAATAAGGCTGCAGTGCAGCTTTTGCAGCCCGGGTCTTCTTCATTCTGGTCTTCTCAGGTGAGAGGCCCATGGGTGCGCCTGCTGGATTGAATGGTACCTCAATTTTTCCTTTGAAACGCAGCTCCTTTCTGTTCTCATTATTGGTAGTTAACCCCTTTACATCTCACCAGCAGCTGGAGGGTACACATTTCTCTAAAACCTCTTCAGCATTTATTGTTTGTAGACTTTTTGCCAATGGTCAGTCGACTGGTGTGAGTTGAAAACTTTTTGTAGATTAGATTGCATGAGTCTAATACTTCCTGAGGTTGAGCTTTTGTCCATTTTCCTGTTTTAAAAAAGAGAGTGAGGAAAACTTACCTCTTCATACTACCTTCTTGAAAATTTTGCCTGTTTTGAATTGTTTGTATCCATTCCCTACCTCAGCACAATTTTGAGGGCAGGTGTCCTTTACAGCCCTGAGTCCTTGTGAATGGTAAGTGACCATTAGCTGTGGGTTAAAAGCTGCTCTTGCGGGATTCGGCCACAAGGCGGCAGCATTTCTCCTTTACCAAATCTGGTTACTAGGGCAACAGAGCCTTACTGGAAGTGGTGTTCTAGGTTGTAAATTAGAATGGAATGTGCGAGGAAAAAGCCCTTTAAGTTTCTGTCTCATTACTTCTTGTTGGTATTTTTAACTTAATTTTTATTTTTTATCACAGCAAGCTTGATTACAAGGTTTTGTTTGTTCTAGGTGTGCAAGATGGGGTTCTTTCACACATATACATATATCTATTCTTCTTCGGATCCTTGTCCCACGTAGGTTATGACACAATGTTGAGTAGTCTTCTCTTGGTATTGCGTAGGTCTTTGGTGATTATATATTTCACATGTGTTTGTATCTCTCTGTTAACCTCAATATGGTAATGTATCCAATCCTCACACCTTTCCATTTGGTGAACCCTAAGTTATTTTAATGAATCTATGATAGTGTTTCTCCGTGGAAATATCTCTGTTTGTATCATTTTTTAGGTAACACCTATATGTGATATGATAGGATATGTGTCTTTCGCTTTCTCACTTACTCCAAGTTGCGTGATTACTTCTAGGCTCATCTATGGTGCTGCAAATGGCATTGTTTCATTTTTTCACTAGCTCATAGTCCATCTGTACAGGTAGCAGTTCTTCTTTGTCCACCCATCTGTCGGTGGACTTTTTGGTTACTTCCATATCTTGGCTATTGTAATACTATGCCATGCAGATTTGCGTGCCTGTGTCCTTCCAATTCTGTCTTCTTAGTTTATAGGTCCAGGAATAGGTCTGCTGGATCCTATGGTAGCTCAATGTTTACCTTTTAAAGGCACCTCTATTCTGTTCTCCTTAGTGGCTCTTTCCAGGTTAGGTCCCACTTAAAGTGGAGGGTATGTATTTCTTCCCAGCACCCTCAGCATTTATTCTTTGTAGTTTTTGCGGATGGTTATTCTGAGTGGTGTGAGCTGATACCTCTTTGTGGCTGAATTTGCATGTGTCTCATAATGCGTTGAAATTGAGCTTTAAGACATGCCCTTTTTATTTTTCCAGCTGTGATTAGAGCTTATTTCTTCAATGTGTTTTCTTAAAGTATGTGTCACCCTTGGCAATATTTTGGCCATTATCTCCCTCAAGACATTTTGAGGGCAGGTTTCATTTACAGCCCTGCAGTACTTGTTCATATGAAGTGACCATTAGCTCAGGCTTTAAACCTGCTTTTGCAGGTAACGGCCAGAGAGCGGCAGCCTTTCTACGTTCCCCTTGCTGGTACTAGGGAAACAGACCTACCGGCCAGTGGTGTTCTTCGGTTATAAATTCGAGTGCAATGTGCCCGGATAAACCCACAAATGTTGATGTCTCCTTGCTTTTGTTTGTTTTTAAATTTAATTTATATTTATTATTAGAGTAATATTCCATTGTGTACGTGGACCACTTCTTCTTGGTGCATTCCTCGGTTGATGGACATTTTCATTGCTTCCGAGTGCTGGCTACGGTAAATCTTGCTGGCGTACAGGTTTGCCAGCCTGGGACTTTTTGATTCTCATTTTCTCAGGTGATAGGCCAAGCAGTGGTTGTGATTGATTGACTGGTAGCTCAATGTTTCCCTTTTCAAACCACCTACATTGTGTTTTCATTAGTGGCTCTTTACATGCCCCCCCTTACAACCGAGGGTACGCATTTCTCCACCCTCCCTTCACCGTTTATTTTTTGCAGCATTTTTCCTAATGGCCATTCGGACTGCTGTGGGCGGATAGGTTTTTTTTTTAATATGGGTATGCATGTCATTAACATTTTTAAAATTCATCATATTCCTACGCCTTTTTCTTTTCTCTTAAAAGAAAAAACCGTGAGTACAATATAGCTCTTGAAATTGTCTTCTTCGAAGGTTGCCCTCTTCTGAATTTTTGGGTCGATTTTTGACCCCAGAAATTTTCTGGAGGGCCGGTGTCATTTACAGAACTGCAAGTTGGTGAAAATTTAGTGACCTTTTGCAGTGGGTTCAAAGCTGCTGTTGTGGGAAACGGCCACAAGGAGGTAGCATTTCTCCATTCCCCAATCTGGGTACTAGGGCAACAGAGCCTTTCTGGAAGTCATTGCCCTAGGTTGTAAATTAGAATGGAATTTGCCAGGAGAAATCCCCATAAGTTTATGTCTCATTACTTCTTCTTGGTTTTTAAAATTTTTTTAATCTGGGTAAAGTTTAGAATATTGTTTGTCCTAGGTGTACACAATCTGGTCCATGTGTACATTATGCATGTCTATTAATGTACAGATCCTCTTCCCATGTAAAATATGACAGTGTTCCGTCGACCTCCCTGGCTATGTGTTCGGTCTTTTTGATACATGTATATAATATGTATTTGTATATGTATAGTAACACTGATCTTCATTTCTCAATTCCCCCCTCCTTTCCTTTTAGATGAGCATAGTTTGTTTTCTAAGCCTGTGAGTGTCTTTCTCTTTGCAAATATGTTCATCTGTGTCAGTTATTAGATAATGCCCTAAGTGATAATATAGGCTATAGGTCTTTTGCTTTCCGACCTGCTTCATGTTTTGTGATTATCTCCAGGCTCACGTATGGTGCCTCAAAGAGCAGTGCTTCCACGTTTTCCATGGCTCATATTGAATTGTGTACATGGACCACTTCTTCTTGGTGCATTCCTCTGTTGATGGACATTTTCGTTGCTTCCAAGTGTTGCCTATGGTAAATATTGCTGGAGTGCAGGATTGCCAGCCTGTGATTTTTGATTTTCATTTTCTCAGGTGATAGACCCAGCAGTGGGTATGATTGATTGACTGGTATGGTAGCTCAACGTTTACCTTTTCAAGGCACCTGAATTGTGCTTTCATTAGTGGCTCTTACCACGTCCCCCTTAGAATCGAGGGTACGCCTTTCTCCACAATCACGTCAGCATTTATTGTTTGCAGCATTTTTGTTGATGGCCATTCTGACTGGTGTGAGCTGATAGGTTTTTGTAATTTGGGTTTACATGTCTGTAAAAATTCCTACAATTCATCATTTTTCCACGCCTTTTTCTTTTCTGTTAAAAGAAAAAAGAAAAAAAGTGTGAGTATAATATACCTCTTCAAAGTTTCTTTTTGGAAGGTGGCACTCTAGAATTTTTTGGTCGATTTTCGACCTCAGTATTTTTTGGAGGGCCGGTGTGATTTACAGACCTGCAATTGGTGAATATTTAGTGACCTCTGCAGTGGGATTAAAGCTGCTGTTGTGGGAAACGGCCACTAGGATGCAGCATTTCTCCATTCCCAAATCTGGGTACTAGGGCAGCAGAGCCGTTCTGGAAGTTGTTTGCCTAGGTTTTAAATCTGGATGGAATGTGCCAGGAAAACCCCCCATAAGTTTATGTCTCATTACTCCTAGTTCGTTGTTTTCATGTTTTCAATTGGGGTAATGGTTAGAATGTTGCTTGTCCAAGGTGTACACACTCTGGTTCATCTACATATTCTATATACCTATTTATGTAGAGATCCTCTTCCCGTGTAAATTATTACAGAGTGTTCCGTAATCCTTCCTTGCTATATGGTCGGTCTTTTTGATATATGTAGATAATATGTATTTGTATACATATGGTAACGCTAATCTTCATTTATCCATCCCCCCCACCTTTCCTTTTAGATAAGCATAGTTTTTGTTAATAAGTCTGTGATTGACTTTCTCTGTGGAAATATGTTGATTTGTGTCAGTTCTTAGATAACGCCTATAAGTGATATCATAGGATATAGGACTTTTGCTTTCCGACTTACCTCATGTTCTGTGATTATCTCCAAGATCATCTATGGTGCCTCAAAGAGCAGTGTTTCATTGTTTTCCATGGCTAGTATTCATTGTGTACATGGACCACTTCTTCTTTATCCTTTCATCTGTTGATGGACATTGTGGTTGCTTCACTGTCTTGTCTATTGTGAATAAGGCTGCAGTGCAGCTTTTGCAGCCCGGGTCTTCTTCATTCTGGTCTTCTCAGGTGAGAGGCCCATGGGTGCGCCTGCTGGATTGAATGGTACCTCAATTTTTCCTTTGAAACGCAGCTCCTTTCTGTTCTCATTATTGGTAGTTAACCCCTTTACATCTCACCAGCAGCTGGAGGGTACACATTTCTCTAAAACCTCTTCAGCATTTATTGTTTGTAGACTTTTTGCCAATGGTCAGTCGACTGGTGTGAGTTGAAAACTTTTTGTAGATTAGATTGCATGAGTCTAATACTTCCTGAGGTTGAGCTTTTGTCCATTTTCCTGTTTTAAAAAAGAGAGTGAGGAAAACTTACCTCTTCATACTACCTTCTTGAAAATTTTGCCTGTTTTGAATTGTTTGTATCCATTCCCTACCTCAGCACAATTTTGAGGGCAGGTGTCCTTTACAGCCCTGAGTCCTTGTGAATGGTAAGTGACCATTAGCTGTGGGTTAAAAGCTGCTCTTGCGGGATTCGGCCACAAGGCGGCAGCATTTCTCCTTTACCAAATCTGGTTACTAGGGCAACAGAGCCTTACTGGAAGTGGTGTTCTAGGTTGTAAATTAGAATGGAATGTGCGAGGAAAAAGCCCTTTAAGTTTATGTCTCATTACTTCTTGTTGGTATTTTTAACTTAATTTTTATTTTTTATCACAGCAAGCTTGATTACAAGGTTTTGTTTGTTCTAGGTGTGCAAGATGGGGTTCTTTCACACATATACATATATCTATTCTTCTTCGGATCCTTGTCCCACGTAGGTTATGACACAATGTTGAGTAGTCTTCTCTTGGTATTGCGTAGGTCTTTGGTGATTATATATTTCACATGTGTTTGTATCTCTCTGTTAACCTCAATATGGTAATGTATCCAATCCTCACACCTTTCCATTTGGTGAACCCTAAGTTATTTTAGTGAATCTATGATAGTGTTTCTCCGTGGAAATATCTCTGTTTGTATCATTTTTTAGGTAACACCTATATGTGATATGATAGGATATGTGTCTTTCGCTTTCTCACTTACTCCAAGTTGCGTGATTACTTCTAGGCTCATCTATGGTGCTGCAAATGGCATTGTTTCATTTTTTCACTAGCTCATAGTCCATCTGTACAGGTAGCAGTTCTTCTTTGTCCACCCATCTGTCGGTGGACTTTTTGGTTACTTCCATATCTTGGCTATTGTAATACTATGCCATGCAGATTTGCGTGCCTGTGTCCTTCCAATTCTGTCTTCTTAGTTTATAGGTCCAGGAATAGGTCTGCTGGATCCTATGGTAGCTCAATGTTTACCTTTTAAAGGCACCTCTATTCTGTTCTCCTTAGTGGCTCTTTCCAGGTTAGGTCCCACTTAAAGTGGAGGGTATGTATTTCTTCCCAGCACCCTCAGCATTTATTCTTTGTAGTTTTTGCGGATGGTTATTCTGAGTGGTGTGAGCTGATACCTCTTTGTGGCTGAATTTGCATGTGTCTCATAATGCGTTGAAATTGAGCTTTAAGACATGCCCTTTTTATTTTTCCAGCTGTGATTAGAGCTTATTTCTTCAATGTGTTTTCTTAAAGTATGTGTCACCCTTGGCAATATTTTGGCCATTATCTCCCTCAAGACATTTTGAGGGCAGGTTTCATTTACAGCCCTGCAGTACTTGTTCATATGAAGTGACCATTAGCTCAGGCTTTAAACCTGCTTTTGCAGGTAACGGCCAGAGAGCGGCAGCCTTTCTACGTTCCCCTTGCTGGTACTAGGGAAACAGACCTACCGGCCAGTGGTGTTCTTCGGTTATAAATTCGAGTGCAATGTGCCCGGATAAACCCACAAATGTTGATGTCTCCTTGCTTTTGTTTGTTTTTAAATTTAATTTATATTTATTATTAGAGTAATATTCCATTGTGTACGTGGACCACTTCTTCTTGGTGCATTCCTCGGTTGATGGACATTTTCATTGCTTCCGAGTGCTGGCTACGGTAAATCTTGCTGGCGTACAGGTTTGCCAGCCTGGGACTTTTTGATTCTCATTTTCTCAGGTGATAGGCCAAGCAGTGGTTGTGATTGATTGACTGGTAGCTCAATGTTTCCCTTTTCAAACCACCTACATTGTGTTTTCATTAGTGGCTCTTTACATGCCCCCCCTTACAACCGAGGGTACGCATTTCTCCACCCTCCCTTCACCGTTTATTTTTTGCAGCATTTTTCCTAATGGCCATTCGGACTGCTGTGGGCGGATAGGTTTTTTTTTTTAATATGGGTATGCATGTCATTAACATTTTTAAAATTCATCATATTCCTACGCCTTTTTCTTTTCTCTTAAAAGAAAAAACCGTGAGTACAATATAGCTCTTGAAATTGTCTTCTTCGAAGGTTGCCCTCTTCTGAATTTTTGGGTCGATTTTTGACCCCAGAAATTTTCTGGAGGGCCGGTGTCATTTACAGAACTGCAAGTTGGTGAAAATTTAGTGACCTTTTGCAGTGGGTTCAAAGCTGCTGTTGTGGGAAACGGCCACAAGGAGGTAGCATTTCTCCATTCCCCAATCTGGGTACTAGGGCAACAGAGCCTTTCTGGAAGTCATTGCCCTAGGTTGTAAATTAGAATGGAATTTGCCAGGAGAAATCCCCATAAGTTTATGTCTCATTACTTCTTCTTGGTTTTTAAAATTTTTTTAATCTGGGTAAAGTTTAGAATATTGTTTGTCCTAGGTGTACACAATCTGGTCCATGTGTACATTATGCATGTCTATTAATGTACAGATCCTCTTCCCATGTAAAATATGACAGTGTTCCGTCGACCTCCCTGGCTATGTGTTCGGTCTTTTTGATACATGTATATAATATGTATTTGTATATGTATAGTAACACTGATCTTCATTTCTCAATTCCCCCCTCCTTTCCTTTTAGATGAGCATAGTTTGTTTTCTAAGCCTGTGAGTGTCTTTCTCTTTGCAAATATGTTCATCTGTGTCAGTTATTAGATAATGCCCTAAGTGATAATATAGGCTATAGGTCTTTTGCTTTCCGACCTGCTTCATGTTTTGTGATTATCTCCAGGCTCACGTATGGTGCCTCAAAGAGCAGTGCTTCCACGTTTTCCATGGCTCATATTGAATTGTGTACATGGACCACTTCTTCTTGGTGCATTCCTCTGTTGATGGACATTTTCGTTGCTTCCAAGTGTTGCCTATGGTAAATATTGCTGGAGTGCAGGATTGCCAGCCTGTGATTTTTGATTTTCATTTTCTCAGGTGATAGACCCAGCAGTGGGTATGATTGATTGACTGGTATGGTAGCTCAACGTTTACCTTTTCAAGGCACCTGAATTGTGCTTTCATTAGTGGCTCTTACCACGTCCCCCTTAGAATCGAGGGTACGCCTTTCTCCACAATCACGTCAGCATTTATTGTTTGCAGCATTTTTGTTGATGGCCATTCTGACTGGTGTGAGCTGATAGGTTTTTGTAATTTGGGTTTACATGTCTGTAAAAATTCCTACAATTCATCATTTTTCCACGCCTTTTTCTTTTCTGTTAAAAGAAAAAAGAAAAAAAGTGTGAGTATAATATACCTCTTCAAAGTTTCTTTTTGGAAGGTGGCACTCTAGAATTTTTTGGTCGATTTTCGACCTCAGTATTTTTTGGAGGGCCGGTGTGATTTACAGACCTGCAATTGGTGAATATTTAGTGACCTCTGCAGTGGGATTAAAGCTGCTGTTGTGGGAAACGGCCACTAGGATGCAGCATTTCTCCATTCCCAAATCTGGGTACTAGGGCAGCAGAGCCGTTCTGGAAGTTGTTTGCCTAGGTTTTAAATCTGGATGGAATGTGCCAGGAAAACCCCCCATAAGTTTATGTCTCATTACTCCTAGTTCGTTGTTTTCATGTTTTCAATTGGGGTAATGGTTAGAATGTTGCTTGTCCAAGGTGTACACACTCTGGTTCATCTACATATTCTATATACCTATTTATGTAGAGATCCTCTTCCCGTGTAAATTATTACAGAGTGTTCCGTAATCCTTCCTTGCTATATGGTCGGTCTTTTTGATATATGTAGATAATATGTATTTGTATACATATGGTAACGCTAATCTTCATTTATCCATCCCCCCCACCTTTCCTTTTAGATAAGCATAGTTTTTGTTAATAAGTCTGTGATTGACTTTCTCTGTGGAAATATGTTGATTTGTGTCAGTTCTTAGATAACGCCTATAAGTGATATCATAGGATATAGGACTTTTGCTTTCCGACTTACCTCATGTTCTGTGATTATCTCCAAGATCATCTATGGTGCCTCAAAGAGCAGTGTTTCATTGTTTTCCATGGCTAGTATTCATTGTGTACATGGACCACTTCTTCTTTATCCTTTCATCTGTTGATGGACATTGTGGTTGCTTCACTGTCTTGTCTATTGTGAATAAGGCTGCAGTGCAGCTTTTGCAGCCCGGGTCTTCTTCATTCTGGTCTTCTCAGGTGAGAGGCCCATGGGTGCGCCTGCTGGATTGAATGGTACCTCAATTTTTCCTTTGAAACGCAGCTCCTTTCTGTTCTCATTATTGGTAGTTAACCCCTTTACATCTCACCAGCAGCTGGAGGGTACACATTTCTCTAAAACCTCTTCAGCATTTATTGTTTGTAGACTTTTTGCCAATGGTCAGTCGACTGGTGTGAGTTGAAAACTTTTTGTAGATTAGATTGCATGAGTCTAATACTTCCTGAGGTTGAGCTTTTGTCCATTTTCCTGTTTTAAAAAAGAGAGTGAGGAAAACTTACCTCTTCATACTACCTTCTTGAAAATTTTGCCTGTTTTGAATTGTTTGTATCCATTCCCTACCTCAGCACAATTTTGAGGGCAGGTGTCCTTTACAGCCCTGAGTCCTTGTGAATGGTAAGTGACCATTAGCTGTGGGTTAAAAGCTGCTCTTGCGGGATTCGGCCACAAGGCGGCAGCATTTCTCCTTTACCAAATCTGGTTACTAGGGCAACAGAGCCTTACTGGAAGTGGTGTTCTAGGTTGTAAATTAGAATGGAATGTGCGAGGAAAAAGCCCTTTAAGTTTATGTCTCATTACTTCTTGTTGGTATTTTTAACTTAATTTTTATTTTTTATCACAGCAAGCTTGATTACAAGGTTTTGTTTGTTCTAGGTGTGCAAGATGGGGTTCTTTCACACATATACATATATCTATTCTTCTTCGGATCCTTGTCCCACGTAGGTTATGACACAATGTTGAGTAGTCTTCTCTTGGTATTGCGTAGGTCTTTGGTGATTATATATTTCACATGTGTTTGTATCTCTCTGTTAACCTCAATATGGTAATGTATCCAATCCTCACACCTTTCCATTTGGTGAACCCTAAGTTATTTTAGTGAATCTATGATAGTGTTTCTCCGTGGAAATATCTCTGTTTGTATCATTTTTTAGGTAACACCTATATGTGATATGATAGGATATGTGTCTTTCGCTTTCTCACTTACTCCAAGTTGCGTGATTACTTCTAGGCTCATCTATGGTGCTGCAAATGGCATTGTTTCATTTTTTCACTAGCTCATAGTCCATCTGTACAGGTAGCAGTTCTTCTTTGTCCACCCATCTGTCGGTGGACTTTTTGGTTACTTCCATATCTTGGCTATTGTAATACTATGCCATGCAGATTTGCGTGCCTGTGTCCTTCCAATTCTGTCTTCTTAGTTTATAGGTCCAGGAATAGGTCTGCTGGATCCTATGGTAGCTCAATGTTTACCTTTTAAAGGCACCTCTATTCTGTTCTCCTTAGTGGCTCTTTCCAGGTTAGGTCCCACTTAAAGTGGAGGGTATGTATTTCTTCCCAGCACCCTCAGCATTTATTCTTTGTAGTTTTTGCGGATGGTTATTCTGAGTGGTGTGAGCTGATACCTCTTTGTGGCTGAATTTGCATGTGTCTCATAATGCGTTGAAATTGAGCTTTAAGACATGCCCTTTTTATTTTTCCAGCTGTGATTAGAGCTTATTTCTTCAATGTGTTTTCTTAAAGTATGTGTCACCCTTGGCAATATTTTGGCCATTATCTCCCTCAAGACATTTTGAGGGCAGGTTTCATTTACAGCCCTGCAGTACTTGTTCATATGAAGTGACCATTAGCTCAGGCTTTAAACCTGCTTTTGCAGGTAACGGCCAGAGAGCGGCAGCCTTTCTACGTTCCCCTTGCTGGTACTAGGGAAACAGACCTACCGGCCAGTGGTGTTCTTCGGTTATAAATTCGAGTGCAATGTGCCCGGATAAACCCACAAATGTTGATGTCTCCTTGCTTTTGTTTGTTTTTAAATTTAATTTATATTTATTATTAGAGTAATATTCCATTGTGTACGTGGACCACTTCTTCTTGGTGCATTCCTCGGTTGATGGACATTTTCATTGCTTCCGAGTGCTGGCTACGGTAAATCTTGCTGGCGTACAGGTTTGCCAGCCTGGGACTTTTTGATTCTCATTTTCTCAGGTGATAGGCCAAGCAGTGGTTGTGATTGATTGACTGGTAGCTCAATGTTTCCCTTTTCAAACCACCTACATTGTGTTTTCATTAGTGGCTCTTTACATGCCCCCCCTTACAACCGAGGGTACGCATTTCTCCACCCTCCCTTCACCGTTTATTTTTTGCAGCATTTTTCCTAATGGCCATTCGGACTGCTGTGGGCGGATAGGTTTTTTTTTTTAATATGGGTATGCATGTCATTAACATTTTTAAAATTCATCATATTCCTACGCCTTTTTCTTTTCTCTTAAAAGAAAAAACCGTGAGTACAATATAGCTCTTGAAATTGTCTTCTTCGAAGGTTGCCCTCTTCTGAATTTTTGGGTCGATTTTTGACCCCAGAAATTTTCTGGAGGGCCGGTGTCATTTACAGAACTGCAAGTTGGTGAAAATTTAGTGACCTTTTGCAGTGGGTTCAAAGCTGCTGTTGTGGGAAACGGCCACAAGGAGGTAGCATTTCTCCATTCCCCAATCTGGGTACTAGGGCAACAGAGCCTTTCTGGAAGTCATTGCCCTAGGTTGTAAATTAGAATGGAATTTGCCAGGAGAAATCCCCATAAGTTTATGTCTCATTACTTCTTCTTGGTTTTTAAAATTTTTTTAATCTGGGTAAAGTTTAGAATATTGTTTGTCCTAGGTGTACACAATCTGGTCCATGTGTACATTATGCATGTCTATTAATGTACAGATCCTCTTCCCATGTAAAATATGACAGTGTTCCGTCGACCTCCCTGGCTATGTGTTCGGTCTTTTTGATACATGTATATAATATGTATTTGTATATGTATAGTAACACTGATCTTCATTTCTCAATTCCCCCCTCCTTTCCTTTTAGATGAGCATAGTTTGTTTTCTAAGCCTGTGAGTGTCTTTCTCTTTGCAAATATGTTCATCTGTGTCAGTTATTAGATAATGCCCTAAGTGATAATATAGGCTATAGGTCTTTTGCTTTCCGACCTGCTTCATGTTTTGTGATTATCTCCAGGCTCACGTATGGTGCCTCAAAGAGCAGTGCTTCCACGTTTTCCATGGCTCATATTGAATTGTGTACATGGACCACTTCTTCTTGGTGCATTCCTCTGTTGATGGACATTTTCGTTGCTTCCAAGTGTTGCCTATGGTAAATATTGCTGGAGTGCAGGATTGCCAGCCTGTGATTTTTGATTTTCATTTTCTCAGGTGATAGACCCAGCAGTGGGTATGATTGATTGACTGGTATGGTAGCTCAACGTTTACCTTTTCAAGGCACCTGAATTGTGCTTTCATTAGTGGCTCTTACCACGTCCCCCTTAGAATCGAGGGTACGCCTTTCTCCACAATCACGTCAGCATTTATTGTTTGCAGCATTTTTGTTGATGGCCATTCTGACTGGTGTGAGCTGATAGGTTTTTGTAATTTGGGTTTACATGTCTGTAAAAATTCCTACAATTCATCATTTTTCCACGCCTTTTTCTTTTCTGTTAAAAGAAAAAAGAAAAAAAGTGTGAGTATAATATACCTCTTCAAAGTTTCTTTTTGGAAGGTGGCACTCTAGAATTTTTTGGTCGATTTTCGACCTCAGTATTTTTTGGAGGGCCGGTGTGATTTACAGACCTGCAATTGGTGAATATTTAGTGACCTCTGCAGTGGGATTAAAGCTGCTGTTGTGGGAAACGGCCACTAGGATGCAGCATTTCTCCATTCCCAAATCTGGGTACTAGGGCAGCAGAGCCGTTCTGGAAGTTGTTTGCCTAGGTTTTAAATCTGGATGGAATGTGCCAGGAAAACCCCCCATAAGTTTATGTCTCATTACTCCTAGTTCGTTGTTTTCATGTTTTCAATTGGGGTAATGGTTAGAATGTTGCTTGTCCAAGGTGTACACACTCTGGTTCATCTACATATTCTATATACCTATTTATGTAGAGATCCTCTTCCCGTGTAAATTATTACAGAGTGTTCCGTAATCCTTCCTTGCTATATGGTCGGTCTTTTTGATATATGTAGATAATATGTATTTGTATACATATGGTAACGCTAATCTTCATTTATCCATCCCCCCCACCTTTCCTTTTAGATAAGCATAGTTTTTGTTAATAAGTCTGTGATTGACTTTCTCTGTGGAAATATGTTGATTTGTGTCAGTTCTTAGATAACGCCTATAAGTGATATCATAGGATATAGGACTTTTGCTTTCCGACTTACCTCATGTTCTGTGATTATCTCCAAGATCATCTATGGTGCCTCAAAGAGCAGTGTTTCATTGTTTTCCATGGCTAGTATTCATTGTGTACATGGACCACTTCTTCTTTATCCTTTCATCTGTTGATGGACATTGTGGTTGCTTCACTGTCTTGTCTATTGTGAATAAGGCTGCAGTGCAGCTTTTGCAGCCCGGGTCTTCTTCATTCTGGTCTTCTCAGGTGAGAGGCCCATGGGTGCGCCTGCTGGATTGAATGGTACCTCAATTTTTCCTTTGAAACGCAGCTCCTTTCTGTTCTCATTATTGGTAGTTAACCCCTTTACATCTCACCAGCAGCTGGAGGGTACACATTTCTCTAAAACCTCTTCAGCATTTATTGTTTGTAGACTTTTTGCCAATGGTCAGTCGACTGGTGTGAGTTGAAAACTTTTTGTAGATTAGATTGCATGAGTCTAATACTTCCTGAGGTTGAGCTTTTGTCCATTTTCCTGTTTTAAAAAAGAGAGTGAGGAAAACTTACCTCTTCATACTACCTTCTTGAAAATTTTGCCTGTTTTGAATTGTTTGTATCCATTCCCTACCTCAGCACAATTTTGAGGGCAGGTGTCCTTTACAGCCCTGAGTCCTTGTGAATGGTAAGTGACCATTAGCTGTGGGTTAAAAGCTGCTCTTGCGGGATTCGGCCACAAGGCGGCAGCATTTCTCCTTTACCAAATCTGGTTACTAGGGCAACAGAGCCTTACTGGAAGTGGTGTTCTAGGTTGTAAATTAGAATGGAATGTGCGAGGAAAAAGCCCTTTAAGTTTATGTCTCATTACTTCTTGTTGGTATTTTTAACTTAATTTTTATTTTTTATCACAGCAAGCTTGATTACAAGGTTTTGTTTGTTCTAGGTGTGCAAGATGGGGTTCTTTCACACATATACATATATCTATTCTTCTTCGGATCCTTGTCCCACGTAGGTTATGACACAATGTTGAGTAGTCTTCTCTTGGTATTGCGTAGGTCTTTGGTGATTATATATTTCACATGTGTTTGTATCTCTCTGTTAACCTCAATATGGTAATGTATCCAATCCTCACACCTTTCCATTTGGTGAACCCTAAGTTATTTTAGTGAATCTATGATAGTGTTTCTCCGTGGAAATATCTCTGTTTGTATCATTTTTTAGGTAACACCTATATGTGATATGATAGGATATGTGTCTTTCGCTTTCTCACTTACTCCAAGTTGCGTGATTACTTCTAGGCTCATCTATGGTGCTGCAAATGGCATTGTTTCATTTTTTCACTAGCTCATAGTCCATCTGTACAGGTAGCAGTTCTTCTTTGTCCACCCATCTGTCGGTGGACTTTTTGGTTACTTCCATATCTTGGCTATTGTAATACTATGCCATGCAGATTTGCGTGCCTGTGTCCTTCCAATTCTGTCTTCTTAGTTTATAGGTCCAGGAATAGGTCTGCTGGATCCTATGGTAGCTCAATGTTTACCTTTTAAAGGCACCTCTATTCTGTTCTCCTTAGTGGCTCTTTCCAGGTTAGGTCCCACTTAAAGTGGAGGGTATGTATTTCTTCCCAGCACCCTCAGCATTTATTCTTTGTAGTTTTTGCGGATGGTTATTCTGAGTGGTGTGAGCTGATACCTCTTTGTGGCTGAATTTGCATGTGTCTCATAATGCGTTGAAATTGAGCTTTAAGACATGCCCTTTTTATTTTTCCAGCTGTGATTAGAGCTTATTTCTTCAATGTGTTTTCTTAAAGTATGTGTCACCCTTGGCAATATTTTGGCCATTATCTCCCTCAAGACATTTTGAGGGCAGGTTTCATTTACAGCCCTGCAGTACTTGTTCATATGAAGTGACCATTAGCTCAGGCTTTAAACCTGCTTTTGCAGGTAACGGCCAGAGAGCGGCAGCCTTTCTACGTTCCCCTTGCTGGTACTAGGGAAACAGACCTACCGGCCAGTGGTGTTCTTCGGTTATAAATTCGAGTGCAATGTGCCCGGATAAACCCACAAATGTTGATGTCTCCTTGCTTTTGTTTGTTTTTAAATTTAATTTATATTTATTATTAGAGTAATATTCCATTGTGTACGTGGACCACTTCTTCTTGGTGCATTCCTCGGTTGATGGACATTTTCATTGCTTCCGAGTGCTGGCTACGGTAAATCTTGCTGGCGTACAGGTTTGCCAGCCTGGGACTTTTTGATTCTCATTTTCTCAGGTGATAGGCCAAGCAGTGGTTGTGATTGATTGACTGGTAGCTCAATGTTTCCCTTTTCAAACCACCTACATTGTGTTTTCATTAGTGGCTCTTTACATGCCCCCCCTTACAACCGAGGGTACGCATTTCTCCACCCTCCCTTCACCGTTTATTTTTTGCAGCATTTTTCCTAATGGCCATTCGGACTGCTGTGGGCGGATAGGTTTTTTTTTTTAATATGGGTATGCATGTCATTAACATTTTTAAAATTCATCATATTCCTACGCCTTTTTCTTTTCTCTTAAAAGAAAAAACCGTGAGTACAATATAGCTCTTGAAATTGTCTTCTTCGAAGGTTGCCCTCTTCTGAATTTTTGGGTCGATTTTTGACCCCAGAAATTTTCTGGAGGGCCGGTGTCATTTACAGAACTGCAAGTTGGTGAAAATTTAGTGACCTTTTGCAGTGGGTTCAAAGCTGCTGTTGTGGGAAACGGCCACAAGGAGGTAGCATTTCTCCATTCCCCAATCTGGGTACTAGGGCAACAGAGCCTTTCTGGAAGTCATTGCCCTAGGTTGTAAATTAGAATGGAATTTGCCAGGAGAAATCCCCATAAGTTTATGTCTCATTACTTCTTCTTGGTTTTTAAAATTTTTTTAATCTGGGTAAAGTTTAGAATATTGTTTGTCCTAGGTGTACACAATCTGGTCCATGTGTACATTATGCATGTCTATTAATGTACAGATCCTCTTCCCATGTAAAATATGACAGTGTTCCGTCGACCTCCCTGGCTATGTGTTCGGTCTTTTTGATACATGTATATAATATGTATTTGTATATGTATAGTAACACTGATCTTCATTTCTCAATTCCCCCCTCCTTTCCTTTTAGATGAGCATAGTTTGTTTTCTAAGCCTGTGAGTGTCTTTCTCTTTGCAAATATGTTCATCTGTGTCAGTTATTAGATAATGCCCTAAGTGATAATATAGGCTATAGGTCTTTTGCTTTCCGACCTGCTTCATGTTTTGTGATTATCTCCAGGCTCACGTATGGTGCCTCAAAGAGCAGTGCTTCCACGTTTTCCATGGCTCATATTGAATTGTGTACATGGACCACTTCTTCTTGGTGCATTCCTCTGTTGATGGACATTTTCGTTGCTTCCAAGTGTTGCCTATGGTAAATATTGCTGGAGTGCAGGATTGCCAGCCTGTGATTTTTGATTTTCATTTTCTCAGGTGATAGACCCAGCAGTGGGTATGATTGATTGACTGGTATGGTAGCTCAACATTTACCTTTTCAAGGCACCTGAATTGTGCTTTCATTAGTGGCTCTTACCACGTCCCCCTTAGAATCGAGGGTACGCCTTTCTCCACAATCACGTCAGCATTTATTGTTTGCAGCATTTTTGTTGATGGCCATTCTGACTGGTGTGAGCTGATAGGTTTTTGTAATTTGGGTTTACATGTCTGTAAAAATTCCTACAATTCATCATTTTTCCACGCCTTTTTCTTTTCTGTTAAAAGAAAAAAGAAAAAAAGTGTGAGTATAATATACCTCTTCAAAGTTTCTTTTTGGAAGGTGGCACTCTAGAATTTTTTGGTCGATTTTCGACCTCAGTATTTTTTGGAGGGCCGGTGTGATTTACAGACCTGCAATTGGTGAATATTTAGTGACCTCTGCAGTGGGATTAAAGCTGCTGTTGTGGGAAACGGCCACTAGGATGCAGCATTTCTCCATTCCCAAATCTGGGTACTAGGGCAGCAGAGCCGTTCTGGAAGTTGTTTGCCTAGGTTTTAAATCTGGATGGAATGTGCCAGGAAAACCCCCCATAAGTTTATGTCTCATTACTCCTAGTTCGTTGTTTTCATGTTTTCAATTGGGGTAATGGTTAGAATGTTGCTTGTCCAAGGTGTACACACTCTGGTTCATCTACATATTCTATATACCTATTTATGTAGAGATCCTCTTCCCGTGTAAATTATTACAGAGTGTTCCGTAATCCTTCCTTGCTATATGGTCGGTCTTTTTGATATATGTAGATAATATGTATTTGTATACATATGGTAACGCTAATCTTCATTTATCCATCCCCCCCACCTTTCCTTTTAGATAAGCATAGTTTTTTTTAATAAGTCTGTGATTGACTTTCTCTGTGGAAATATGTTGATTTGTGTCAGTTCTTAGATAACGCCTATAAGTGATATCATAGGATATAGGACTTTTGCTTTCCGACTTACCTCATGTTCTGTGATTATCTCCAAGATCATCTATGGTGCCTCAAAGAGCAGTGTTTCATTGTTTTCCATGGCTAGTATTCATTGTGTACATGGACCACTTCTTCTTTATCCTTTCATCTGTTGATGGACATTGTGGTTGCTTCACTGTCTTGTCTATTGTGAATAAGGCTGCAGTGCAGCTTTTGCAGCCCGGGTCTTCTTCATTCTGGTCTTCTCAGGTGAGAGGCCCATGGGTGCGCCTGCTGGATTGAATGGTACCTCAATTTTTCCTTTGAAACGCAGCTCCTTTCTGTTCTCATTATTGGTAGTTAACCCCTTTACATCTCACCAGCAGCTGGAGGGTACACATTTCTCTAAAACCTCTTCAGCATTTATTGTTTGTAGACTTTTTGCCAATGGTCAGTCGACTGGTGTGAGTTGAAAACTTTTTGTAGATTAGATTGCATGAGTCTAATACTTCCTGAGGTTGAGCTTTTGTCCATTTTCCTGTTTTAAAAAAGAGAGTGAGGAAAACTTACCTCTTCATACTACCTTCTTGAAAATTTTGCCTGTTTTGAATTGTTTGTATCCATTCCCTACCTCAGCACAATTTTGAGGGCAGGTGTCCTTTACAGCCCTGAGTCCTTGTGAATGGTAAGTGACCATTAGCTGTGGGTTAAAAGCTGCTCTTGCGGGATTCGGCCACAAGGCGGCAGCATTTCTCCTTTACCAAATCTGGTTACTAGGGCAACAGAGCCTTACTGGAAGTGGTGTTCTAGGTTGTAAATTAGAATGGAATGTGCGAGGAAAAAGCCCTTTAAGTTTATGTCTCATTACTTCTTGTTGGTATTTTTAACTTAATTTTTATTTTTTATCACAGCAAGCTTGATTACAAGGTTTTGTTTGTTCTAGGTGTGCAAGATGGGGTTCTTTAACACATATACATATATCTATTCTTCTTCGGATCCTTGTCCCACGTAGGTTATGACACAATGTTGAGTAGTCTTCTCTTGGTATTGCGTAGGTCTTTGGTGATTATATATTTCACATGTGTTTGTATCTCTCTGTTAACCTCAATATGGTAATGTATCCAATCCTCACACCTTTCCATTTGGTGAACCCTAAGTTATTTTAGTGAATCTATAATAGTGTTTCTCCGTGGAAATATCTCTGTTTGTATCATTTTTTAGGTAACACCTATATGTGATATGATAGGATATGTGTCTTTCGCTTTCTCACTTACTCCAAGTTGCGTGATTACTTCTAGGCTCATCTATGGTGCTGCAAATGGCATTGTTTCATTTTTTCACTAGCTCATAGTCCATCTGTACAGGTAGCAGTTCTTCTTTGTCCACCCATCTGTCGGTGGACTTTTTGGTTACTTCCATATCTTGGCTATTGTAATACTATGCCATGCAGATTTGCGTGCCTGTGTCCTTCCAATTCTGTCTTCTTAGTTTATAGGTCCAGGAATAGGTCTGCTGGATCCTATGGTAGCTCAATGTTTACCTTTTAAAGGCACCTCTATTCTGTTCTCCTTAGTGGCTCTTTCCAGGTTAGGTCCCACTTAAAGTGGAGGGTATGTATTTCTTCCCAGCACCCTCAGCATTTATTCTTTGTAGTTTTTGCGGATGGTTATTCTGAGTGGTGTGAGCTGATACCTCTTTGTGGCTGAATTTGCATGTGTCTCATAATGCGTTGAAATTGAGCTTTAAGACATGCCCTTTTTATTTTTCCAGCTGTGATTAGAGCTTATTTCTTCAATGTGTTTTCTTAAAGTATGTGTCACCCTTGGCAATATTTTGGCCATTATCTCCCTCAAGACATTTTGAGGGCAGGTTTCATTTACAGCCCTGCAGTACTTGTTCATATGAAGTGACCATTAGCTCAGGCTTTAAACCTGCTTTTGCAGGTAACGGCCAGAGAGCGGCAGCCTTTCTACGTTCCCCTTGCTGGTACTAGGGAAACAGACCTACCGGCCAGTGGTGTTCTTCGGTTATAAATTCGAGTGCAATGTGCCCGGATAAACCCACAAATGTTGATGTCTCCTTGCTTTTGTTTGTTTTTAAATTTAATTTATATTTATTATTAGAGTAATATTCCATTGTGTACGTGGACCACTTCTTCTTGGTGCATTCCTCGGTTGATGGACATTTTCATTGCTTCCGAGTGCTGGCTACGGTAAATCTTGCTGGCGTACAGGTTTGCCAGCCTGGGACTTTTTGATTCTCATTTTCTCAGGTGATAGGCCAAGCAGTGGTTGTGATTGATTGACTGGTAGCTCAATGTTTCCCTTTTCAAACCACCTACATTGTGTTTTCATTAGTGGCTCTTTACATGCCCCCCCTTACAACCGAGGGTACGCATTTCTCCACCCTCCCTTCACCGTTTATTTTTTGCAGCATTTTTCCTAATGGCCATTCGGACTGCTGTGGGCGGATAGGTTTTTTTTTTTAATATGGGTATGCATGTCATTAACATTTTTAAAATTCATCATATTCCTACGCCTTTTTCTTTTCTCTTAAAAGAAAAAACCGTGAGTACAATATAGCTCTTGAAATTGTCTTCTTCGAAGGTTGCCCTCTTCTGAATTTTTGGGTCGATTTTTGACCCCAGAAATTTTCTGGAGGGCCGGTGTCATTTACAGAACTGCAAGTTGGTGAAAATTTAGTGACCTTTTGCAGTGGGTTCAAAGCTGCTGTTGTGGGAAACGGCCACAAGGAGGTAGCATTTCTCCATTCCCCAATCTGGGTACTAGGGCAACAGAGCCTTTCTGGAAGTCATTGCCCTAGGTTGTAAATTAGAATGGAATTTGCCAGGAGAAATCCCCATAAGTTTATGTCTCATTACTTCTTCTTGGTTTTTAAAATTTTTTTAATCTGGGTAAAGTTTAGAATATTGTTTGTCCTAGGTGTACACAATCTGGTCCATGTGTACATTATGCATGTCTATTAATGTACAGATCCTCTTCCCATGTAAAATATGACAGTGTTCCGTCGACCTCCCTGGCTATGTGTTCGGTCTTTTTGATACATGTATATAATATGTATTTGTATATGTATAGTAACACTGATCTTCATTTCTCAATTCCCCCCTCCTTTCCTTTTAGATGAGCATAGTTTGTTTTCTAAGCCTGTGAGTGTCTTTCTCTTTGCAAATATGTTCATCTGTGTCAGTTATTAGATAATGCCCTAAGTGATAATATAGGCTATAGGTCTTTTGCTTTCCGACCTGCTTCATGTTTTGTGATTATCTCCAGGCTCACGTATGGTGCCTCAAAGAGCAGTGCTTCCACGTTTTCCATGGCTCATATTGAATTGTGTACATGGACCACTTCTTCTTGGTGCATTCCTCTGTTGATGGACATTTTCGTTGCTTCCAAGTGTTGCCTATGGTAAATATTGCTGGAGTGCAGGATTGCCAGCCTGTGATTTTTGATTTTCATTTTCTCAGGTGATAGACCCAGCAGTGGGTATGATTGATTGACTGGTATGGTAGCTCAACGTTTACCTTTTCAAGGCACCTGAATTGTGCTTTCATTAGTGGCTCTTACCACGTCCCCCTTAGAATCGAGGGTACGCCTTTCTCCACAATCACGTCAGCATTTATTGTTTGCAGCATTTTTGTTGATGGCCATTCTGACTGGTGTGAGCTGATAGGTTTTTGTAATTTGGGTTTACATGTCTGTAAAAATTCCTACAATTCATCATTTTTCCACGCCTTTTTCTTTTCTGTTAAAAGAAAAAAGAAAAAAAGTGTGAGTATAATATACCTCTTCAAAGTTTCTTTTTGGAAGGTGGCACTCTAGAATTTTTTGGTCGATTTTCGACCTCAGTATTTTTTGGAGGGCCGGTGTGATTTACAGACCTGCAATTGGTGAATATTTAGTGACCTCTGCAGTGGGATTAAAGCTGCTGTTGTGGGAAACGGCCACTAGGATGCAGCATTTCTCCATTCCCAAATCTGGGTACTAGGGCAGCAGAGCCGTTCTGGAAGTTGTTTGCCTAGGTTTTAAATCTGGATGGAATGTGCCAGGAAAACCCCCCATAAGTTTATGTCTCATTACTCCTAGTTCGTTGTTTTCATGTTTTCAATTGGGGTAATGGTTAGAATGTTGCTTGTCCAAGGTGTACACACTCTGGTTCATCTACATATTCTATATACCTATTTATGTAGAGATCCTCTTCCCGTGTAAATTATTACAGAGTGTTCCGTAATCCTTCCTTGCTATATGGTCGGTCTTTTTGATATATGTAGATAATATGTATTTGTATACATATGGTAACGCTAATCTTCATTTATCCATCCCCCCCACCTTTCCTTTTAGATAAGCATAGTTTTTTTTAATAAGTCTGTGATTGACTTTCTCTGTGGAAATATGTTGATTTGTGTCAGTTCTTAGATAACGCCTATAAGTGATATCATAGGATATAGGACTTTTGCTTTCCGACTTACCTCATGTTCTGTGATTATCTCCAAGATCATCTATGGTGCCTCAAAGAGCAGTGTTTCATTGTTTTCCATGGCTAGTATTCATTGTGTACATGGACCACTTCTTCTTTATCCTTTCATCTGTTGATGGACATTGTGGTTGCTTCACTGTCTTGTCTATTGTGAATAAGGCTGCAGTGCAGCTTTTGCAGCCCGGGTCTTCTTCATTCTGGTCTTCTCAGGTGAGAGGCCCATGGGTGCGCCTGCTGGATTGAATGGTACCTCAATTTTTCCTCTGAAACGCAGCTCCTTTCTGTTCTCATTATTGGTAGTTAACCCCTTTACATCTCACCAGCAGCTGGAGGGTACACATTTCTCTAAAACCTCTTCAGCATTTATTGTTTGTAGACTTTTTGCCAATGGTCAGTCGACTGGTGTGAGTTGAAAACTTTTTGTAGATTAGATTGCATGAGTCTAATACTTCCTGAGGTTGAGCTTTTGTCCATTTTCCTGTTTTAAAAAAGAGAGTGAGGAAAACTTACCTCTTCATACTACCTTCTTGAAAATTTTGCCTGTTTTGAATTGTTTGTATCCATTCCCTACCTCAGCACAATTTTGAGGGCAGGTGTCCTTTACAGCCCTGAGTCCTTGTGAATGGTAAGTGACCATTAGCTGTGGGTTAAAAGCTGCTCTTGCGGGATTCGGCCACAAGGCGGCAGCATTTCTCCTTTACCAAATCTGGTTACTAGGGCAACAGAGCCTTACTGGAAGTGGTGTTCTAGGTTGTAAATTAGAATGGAATGTGCGAGGAAAAAGCCCTTTAAGTTTATGTCTCATTACTTCTTGTTGGTATTTTTAACTTAATTTTTATTTTTTATCACAGCAAGCTTGATTACAAGGTTTTGTTTGTTCTAGGTGTGCAAGATGGGGTTCTTTCACACATATACATATATCTATTCTTCTTCGGATCCTTGTCCCACGTAGGTTATGACACAATGTTGAGTAGTCTTCTCTTGGTATTGCGTAGGTCTTTGGTGATTATATATTTCACATGTGTTTGTATCTCTCTGTTAACCTCAATATGGTAATGTATCCAATCCTCACACCTTTCCATTTGGTGAACCCTAAGTTATTTTAGTGAATCTATGATAGTGTTTCTCCGTGGAAATATCTCTGTTTGTATCATTTTTTAGGTAACACCTATATGTGATATGATAGGATATGTGTCTTTCGCTTTCTCACTTACTCCAAGTTGCGTGATTACTTCTAGGCTCATCTATGGTGCTGCAAATGGCATTGTTTCATTTTTTCACTAGCTCATAGTCCATCTGTACAGGTAGCAGTTCTTCTTTGTCCACCCATCTGTCGGTGGACTTTTTGGTTACTTCCATATCTTGGCTATTGTAATACTATGCCATGCAGATTTGCGTGCCTGTGTCCTTCCAATTCTGTCTTCTTAGTTTATAGGTCCAGGAATAGGTCTGCTGGATCCTATGGTAGCTCAATGTTTACCTTTTAAAGGCACCTCTATTCTGTTCTCCTTAGTGGCTCTTTCCAGGTTAGGTCCCACTTAAAGTGGAGGGTATGTATTTCTTCCCAGCACCCTCAGCATTTATTCTTTGTAGTTTTTGCGGATGGTTATTCTGAGTGGTGTGAGCTGATACCTCTTTGTGGCTGAATTTGCATGTGTCTCATAATGCGTTGAAATTGAGCTTTAAGACATGCCCTTTTTATTTTTCCAGCTGTGATTAGAGCTTATTTCTTCAATGTGTTTTCTTAAAGTATGTGTCACCCTTGGCAATATTTTGGCCATTATCTCCCTCAAGACATTTTGAGGGCAGGTTTCATTTACAGCCCTGCAGTACTTGTTCATATGAAGTGACCATTAGCTCAGGCTTTAAACCTGCTTTTGCAGGTAACGGCCAGAGAGCGGCAGCCTTTCTACGTTCCCCTTGCTGGTACTAGGGAAACAGACCTACCGGCCAGTGGTGTTCTTCGGTTAAAAATTCGAGTGCAATGTGCCCGGATAAACCCACAAATGTTGATGTCTCCTTGCTTTTGTTTGTTTTTAAATTTAATTTATATTTATTATTAGAGTAATATTCCATTGTGTACGTGGACCACTTCTTCTTGGTGCATTCCTCGGTTGATGGACATTTTCATTGCTTCCGAGTGCTGGCTACGGTAAATCTTGCTGGCGTACAGGTTTGCCAGCCTGGGACTTTTTGATTCTCATTTTCTCAGGTGATAGGCCAAGCAGTGGTTGTGATTGATTGACTGGTAGCTCAATGTTTCCCTTTTCAAACCACCTACATTGTGTTTTCATTAGTGGCTCTTTACATGCCCCCCCTTACAACCGAGGGTACGCATTTCTCCACCCTCCCTTCACCGTTTATTTTTTGCAGCATTTTTCCTAATGGCCATTCGGACTGCTGTGGGCGGATAGGTTTTTTTTTTTAATATGGGTATGCATGTCATTAACATTTTTAAAATTCATCATATTCCTACGCCTTTTTCTTTTCTCTTAAAAGAAAAAACCGTGAGTACAATATAGCTCTTGAAATTGTCTTCTTCGAAGGTTGCCCTCTTCTGAATTTTTGGGTCGATTTTTGACCCCAGAAATTTTCTGGAGGGCCGGTGTCATTTACAGAACTGCAAGTTGGTGAAAATTTAGTGACCTTTTGCAGTGGGTTCAAAGCTGCTGTTGTGGGAAACGGCCACAAGGAGGTAGCATTTCTCCATTCCCCAATCTGGGTACTAGGGCAACAGAGCCTTTCTGGAAGTCATTGCCCTAGGTTGTAAATTAGAATGGAATTTGCCAGGAGAAATCCCCATAAGTTTATGTCTCATTACTTCTTCTTGGTTTTTAAAATTTTTTTAATCTGGGTAAAGTTTAGAATATTGTTTGTCCTAGGTGTACACAATCTGGTCCATGTGTACATTATGCATGTCTATTAATGTACAGATCCTCTTCCCATGTAAAATATGACAGTGTTCCGTCGACCTCCCTGGCTATGTGTTCGGTCTTTTTGATACATGTATATAATATGTATTTGTATATGTATAGTAACACTGATCTTCATTTCTCAATTCCCCCCTCCTTTCCTTTTAGATGAGCATAGTTTGTTTTCTAAGCCTGTGAGTGTCTTTCTCTTTGCAAATATGTTCATCTGTGTCAGTTATTAGATAATGCCCTAAGTGATAATATAGGCTATAGGTCTTTTGCTTTCCGACCTGCTTCATGTTTTGTGATTATCTCCAGGCTCACGTATGGTGCCTCAAAGAGCAGTGCTTCCACGTTTTCCATGGCTCATATTGAATTGTGTACATGGACCACTTCTTCTTGGTGCATTCCTCTGTTGATGGACATTTTCGTTGCTTCCAAGTGTTGCCTATGGTAAATATTGCTGGAGTGCAGGATTGCCAGCCTGTGATTTTTGATTTTCATTTTCTCAGGTGATAGACCCAGCAGTGGGTATGATTGATTGACTGGTATGGTAGCTCAACGTTTACCTTTTCAAGGCACCTGAATTGTGCTTTCATTAGTGGCTCTTACCACGTCCCCCTTAGAATCGAGGGTACGCCTTTCTCCACAATCACGTCAGCATTTATTGTTTGCAGCATTTTTGTTGATGGCCATTCTGACTGGTGTGAGCTGATAGGTTTTTGTAATTTGGGTTTACATGTCTGTAAAAATTCCTACAATTCATCATTTTTCCACGCCTTTTTCTTTTCTGTTAAAAGAAAAAAGAAAAAAAGTGTGAGTATAATATACCTCTTCAAAGTTTCTTTTTGGAAGGTGGCACTCTAGAATTTTTTGGTCGATTTTCGACCTCAGTATTTTTTGGAGGGCCGGTGTGATTTACAGACCTGCAATTGGTGAATATTTAGTGACCTCTGCAGTGGGATTAAAGCTGCTGTTGTGGGAAACGGCCACTAGGATGCAGCATTTCTCCATTCCCAAATCTGGGTACTAGGGCAGCAGAGCCGTTCTGGAAGTTGTTTGCCTAGGTTTTAAATCTGGATGGAATGTGCCAGGAAAACCCCCCATAAGTTTATGTCTCATTACTCCTAGTTCGTTGTTTTCATGTTTTCAATTGGGGTAATGGTTAGAATGTTGCTTGTCCAAGGTGTACACACTCTGGTTCATCTACATATTCTATATACCTATTTATGTAGAGATCCTCTTCCCGTGTAAATTATTACAGAGTGTTCCGTAATCCTTCCTTGCTATATGGTCGGTCTTTTTGATATATGTAGATAATATGTATTTGTATACATATGGTAACGCTAATCTTCATTTATCCATCCCCCCCACCTTTCCTTTTAGATAAGCATAGTTTTTTTTAATAAGTCTGTGATTGACTTTCTCTGTGGAAATATGTTGATTTGTGTCAGTTCTTAGATAACGCCTATAAGTGATATCATAGGATATAGGACTTTTGCTTTCCGACTTACCTCATGTTCTGTGATTATCTCCAAGATCATCTATGGTGCCTCAAAGAGCAGTGTTTCATTGTTTTCCATGGCTAGTATTCATTGTGTACATGGACCACTTCTTCTTTATCCTTTCATCTGTTGATGGACATTGTGGTTGCTTCACTGTCTTGTCTATTGTGAATAAGGCTGCAGTGCAGCTTTTGCAGCCCGGGTCTTCTTCATTCTGGTCTTCTCAGGTGAGAGGCCCATGGGTGCGCCTGCTGGATTGAATGGTACCTCAATTTTTCCTCTGAAACGCAGCTCCTTTCTGTTCTCATTATTGGTAGTTAACCCCTTTACATCTCACCAGCAGCTGGAGGGTACACATTTCTCTAAAACCTCTTCAGCATTTATTGTTTGTAGACTTTTTGCCAATGGTCAGTCGACTGGTGTGAGTTGAAAACTTTTTGTAGATTAGATTGCATGAGTCTAATACTTCCTGAGGTTGAGCTTTTGTCCATTTTCCTGTTTTAAAAAAGAGAGTGAGGAAAACTTACCTCTTCATACTACCTTCTTGAAAATTTTGCCTGTTTTGAATTGTTTGTATCCATTCCCTACCTCAGCACAATTTTGAGGGCAGGTGTCCTTTACAGCCCTGAGTCCTTGTGAATGGTAAGTGACCATTAGCTGTGGGTTAAAAGCTGCTCTTGCGGGATTCGGCCACAAGGCGGCAGCATTTCTCCTTTACCAAATCTGGTTACTAGGGCAACAGAGCCTTACTGGAAGTGGTGTTCTAGGTTGTAAATTAGAATGGAATGTGCGAGGAAAAAGCCCTTTAAGTTTATGTCTCATTACTTCTTGTTGGTATTTTTAACTTAATTTTTATTTTTTATCACAGCAAGCTTGATTACAAGGTTTTGTTTGTTCTAGGTGTGCAAGATGGGGTTCTTTCACACATATACATATATCTATTCTTCTTCGGATCCTTGTCCCACGTAGGTTATGACACAATGTTGAGTAGTCTTCTCTTGGTATTGCGTAGGTCTTTGGTGATTATATATTTCACATGTGTTTGTATCTCTCTGTTAACCTCAATATGGTAATGTATCCAATCCTCACACCTTTCCATTTGGTGAACCCTAAGTTATTTTAGTGAATCTATGATAGTGTTTCTCCGTGGAAATATCTCTGTTTGTATCATTTTTTAGGTAACACCTATATGTGATATGATAGGATATGTGTCTTTCGCTTTCTCACTTACTCCAAGTTGCGTGATTACTTCTAGGCTCATCTATGGTGCTGCAAATGGCATTGTTTCATTTTTTCACTAGCTCATAGTCCATCTGTACAGGTAGCAGTTCTTCTTTGTCCACCCATCTGTCGGTGGACTTTTTGGTTACTTCCATATCTTGGCTATTGTAATACTATGCCATGCAGATTTGCGTGCCTGTGTCCTTCCAATTCTGTCTTCTTAGTTTATAGGTCCAGGAATAGGTCTGCTGGATCCTATGGTAGCTCAATGTTTACCTTTTAAAGGCACCTCTATTCTGTTCTCCTTAGTGGCTCTTTCCAGGTTAGGTCCCACTTAAAGTGGAGGGTATGTATTTCTTCCCAGCACCCTCAGCATTTATTCTTTGTAGTTTTTGCGGATGGTTATTCTGAGTGGTGTGAGCTGATACCTCTTTGTGGCTGAATTTGCATGTGTCTCATAATGCGTTGAAATTGAGCTTTAAGACATGCCCTTTTTATTTTTCCAGCTGTGATTAGAGCTTATTTCTTCAATGTGTTTTCTTAAAGTATGTGTCACCCTTGGCAATATTTTGGCCATTATCTCCCTCAAGACATTTTGAGGGCAGGTTTCATTTACAGCCCTGCAGTACTTGTTCATATGAAGTGACCATTAGCTCAGGCTTTAAACCTGCTTTTGCAGGTAACGGCCAGAGAGCGGCAGCCTTTCTACGTTCCCCTTGCTGGTACTAGGGAAACAGACCTACCGGCCAGTGGTGTTCTTCGGTTAAAAATTCGAGTGCAATGTGCCCGGATAAACCCACAAATGTTGATGTCTCCTTGCTTTTGTTTGTTTTTAAATTTAATTTATATTTATTATTAGAGTAATATTCCATTGTGTACGTGGACCACTTCTTCTTGGTGCATTCCTCGGTTGATGGACATTTTCATTGCTTCCGAGTGCTGGCTACGGTAAATCTTGCTGGCGTACAGGTTTGCCAGCCTGGGACTTTTTGATTCTCATTTTCTCAGGTGATAGGCCAAGCAGTGGTTGTGATTGATTGACTGGTAGCTCAATGTTTCCCTTTTCAAACCACCTACATTGTGTTTTCATTAGTGGCTCTTTACATGCCCCCCCTTACAACCGAGGGTACGCATTTCTCCACCCTCCCTTCACCGTTTATTTTTTGCAGCATTTTTCCTAATGGCCATTCGGACTGCTGTGGGCGGATAGGTTTTTTTTTTTAATATGGGTATGCATGTCATTAACATTTTTAAAATTCATCATATTCCTACGCCTTTTTCTTTTCTCTTAAAAGAAAAAACCGTGAGTACAATATAGCTCTTGAAATTGTCTTCTTCGAAGGTTGCCCTCTTCTGAATTTTTGGGTCGATTTTTGACCCCAGAAATTTTCTGGAGGGCCGGTGTCATTTACAGAACTGCAAGTTGGTGAAAATTTAGTGACCTTTTGCAGTGGGTTCAAAGCTGCTGTTGTGGGAAACGGCCACAAGGAGGTAGCATTTCTCCATTCCCCAATCTGGGTACTAGGGCAACAGAGCCTTTCTGGAAGTCATTGCCCTAGGTTGTAAATTAGAATGGAATTTGCCAGGAGAAATCCCCATAAGTTTATGTCTCATTACTTCTTCTTGGTTTTTAAAATTTTTTTAATCTGGGTAAAGTTTAGAATATTGTTTGTCCTAGGTGTACACAATCTGGTCCATGTGTACATTATGCATGTCTATTAATGTACAGATCCTCTTCCCATGTAAAATATGACAGTGTTCCGTCGACCTCCCTGGCTATGTGTTCGGTCTTTTTGATACATGTATATAATATGTATTTGTATATGTATAGTAACACTGATCTTCATTTCTCAATTCCCCCCTCCTTTCCTTTTAGATGAGCATAGTTTGTTTTCTAAGCCTGTGAGTGTCTTTCTCTTTGCAAATATGTTCATCTGTGTCAGTTATTAGATAATGCCCTAAGTGATAATATAGGCTATAGGTCTTTTGCTTTCCGACCTGCTTCATGTTTTGTGATTATCTCCAGGCTCACGTATGGTGCCTCAAAGAGCAGTGCTTCCACGTTTTCCATGGCTCATATTGAATTGTGTACATGGACCACTTCTTCTTGGTGCATTCCTCTGTTGATGGACATTTTCGTTGCTTCCAAGTGTTGCCTATGGTAAATATTGCTGGAGTGCAGGATTGCCAGCCTGTGATTTTTGATTTTCATTTTCTCAGGTGATAGACCCAGCAGTGGGTATGATTGATTGACTGGTATGGTAGCTCAACGTTTACCTTTTCAAGGCACCTGAATTGTGCTTTCATTAGTGGCTCTTACCACGTCCCCCTTAGAATCGAGGGTACGCCTTTCTCCACAATCACGTCAGCATTTATTGTTTGCAGCATTTTTGTTGATGGCCATTCTGACTGGTGTGAGCTGATAGGTTTTTGTAATTTGGGTTTACATGTCTGTAAAAATTCCTACAATTCATCATTTTTCCACGCCTTTTTCTTTTCTGTTAAAAGAAAAAAGAAAAAAAGTGTGAGTATAATATACCTCTTCAAAGTTTCTTTTTGGAAGGTGGCACTCTAGAATTTTTTGGTCGATTTTCGACCTCAGTATTTTTTGGAGGGCCGGTGTGATTTACAGACCTGCAATTGGTGAATATTTAGTGACCTCTGCAGTGGGATTAAAGCTGCTGTTGTGGGAAACGGCCACTAGGATGCAGCATTTCTCCATTCCCAAATCTGGGTTCTAGGGCAGCAGAGCCGTTCTGGAAGTTGTTTGCCTAGGTTTTAAATCTGGATGGAATGTGCCAGGAAAACCCCCCATAAGTTTATGTCTCATTACTCCTAGTTCGTTGTTTTCATGTTTTCAATTGGGGTAATGGTTAGAATGTTGCTTGTCCAAGGTGTACACACTCTGGTTCATCTACATATTCTATATACCTATTTATGTAGAGATCCTCTTCCCGTGTAAATTATTACAGAGTGTTCCGTAATCCTTCCTTGCTATATGGTCGGTCTTTTTGATATATGTAGATAATATGTATTTGTATACATATGGTAACGCTAATCTTCATTTATCCATCCCCCCCACCTTTCCTTTTAGATAAGCATAGTTTTTTTTAATAAGTCTGTGATTGACTTTCTCTGTGGAAATATGTTGATTTGTGTCAGTTCTTAGATAACGCCTATAAGTGATATCATAGGATATAGGACTTTTGCTTTCCGACTTACCTCATGTTCTGTGATTATCTCCAAGATCATCTATGGTGCCTCAAAGAGCAGTGTTTCATTGTTTTCCATGGCTAGTATTCATTGTGTACATGGACCACTTCTTCTTTATCCTTTCATCTGTTGATGGACATTGTGGTTGCTTCACTGTCTTGTCTATTGTGAATAAGGCTGCAGTGCAGCTTTTGCAGCCCGGGTCTTCTTCATTCTGGTCTTCTCAGGTGAGAGGCCCATGGGTGCGCCTGCTGGATTGAATGGTACCTCAATTTTTCCTTTGAAACGCAGCTCCTTTCTGTTCTCATTATTGGTAGTTAACCCCTTTACATCTCACCAGCAGCTGGAGGGTACACATTTCTCTAAAACCTCTTCAGCATTTATTGTTTGTAGACTTTTTGCCAATGGTCAGTCGACTGGTGTGAGTTGAAAACTTTTTGTAGATTAGATTGCATGAGTCTAATACTTCCTGAGGTTGAGCTTTTGTCCATTTTCCTGTTTTAAAAAAGAGAGTGAGGAAAACTTACCTCTTCATACTACCTTCTTGAAAATTTTGCCTGTTTTGAATTGTTTGTATCCATTCCCTACCTCAGCACAATTTTGAGGGCAGGTGTCCTTTACAGCCCTGAGTCCTTGTGAATGGTAAGTGACCATTAGCTGTGGGTTAAAAGCTGCTCTTGCGGGATTCGGCCACAAGGCGGCAGCATTTCTCCTTTACCAAATCTGGTTACTAGGGCAACAGAGCCTTACTGGAAGTGGTGTTCTAGGTTGTAAATTAGAATGGAATGTGCGAGGAAAAAGCCCTTTAAGTTTATGTCTCATTACTTCTTGTTGGTATTTTTAACTTAATTTTTATTTTTTATCACAGCAAGCTTGATTACAAGGTTTTGTTTGTTCTAGGTGTGCAAGATGGGGTTCTTTCACACATATACATATATCTATTCTTCTTCGGATCCTTGTCCCACGTAGGTTATGACACAATGTTGAGTAGTCTTCTCTTGGTATTGCGTAGGTCTTTGGTGATTATATATTTCACATGTGTTTGTATCTCTCTGTTAACCTCAATATGGTAATGTATCCAATCCTCACACCTTTCCATTTGGTGAACCCTAAGTTATTTTAATGAATCTATGATAGTGTTTCTCCGTGGAAATATCTCTGTTTGTATCATTTTTTAGGTAACACCTATATGTGATATGATAGGATATGTGTCTTTCGCTTTCTCACTTACTCCAAGTTGCGTGATTACTTCTAGGCTCATCTATGGTGCTGCAAATGGCATTGTTTCATTTTTTCACTAGCTCATAGTCCATCTGTACAGGTAGCAGTTCTTCTTTGTCCACCCATCTGTCGGTGGACTTTTTGGTTACTTCCATATCTTGGCTATTGTAATACTATGCCATGCAGATTTGCGTGCCTGTGTCCTTCCAATTCTGTCTTCTTAGTTTATAGGTCCAGGAATAGGTCTGCTGGATCCTATGGTAGCTCAATGTTTACCTTTTAAAGGCACCTCTATTCTGTTCTCCTTAGTGGCTCTTTCCAGGTTAGGTCCCACTTAAAGTGGAGGGTATGTATTTCTTCCCAGCACCCTCAGCATTTATTCTTTGTAGTTTTTGCGGATGGTTATTCTGAGTGGTGTGAGCTGATACCTCTTTGTGGCTGAATTTGCATGTGTCTCATAATGCGTTGAAATTGAGCTTTAAGACATGCCCTTTTTATTTTTCCAGCTGTGATTAGAGCTTATTTCTTCAATGTGTTTTCTTAAAGTATGTGTCACCCTTGGCAATATTTTGGCCATTATCTCCCTCAAGACATTTTGAGGGCAGGTTTCATTTACAGCCCTGCAGTACTTGTTCATATGAAGTGACCATTAGCTCAGGCTTTAAACCTGCTTTTGCAGGTAACGGCCAGAGAGCGGCAGCCTTTCTACGTTCCCCTTGCTGGTACTAGGGAAACAGACCTACCGGCCAGTGGTGTTCTTCGGTTATAAATTCGAGTGCAATGTGCCCGGATAAACCCACAAATGTTGATGTCTCCTTGCTTTTGTTTGTTTTTAAATTTAATTTATATTTATTATTAGAGTAATATTCCATTGTGTACGTGGACCACTTCTTCTTGGTGCATTCCTCGGTTGATGGACATTTTCATTGCTTCCGAGTGCTGGCTACGGTAAATCTTGCTGGTGTACAGGTTTGCCAGCCTGGGACTTTTTGATTCTCATTTTCTCAGGTGATAGGCCAAGCAGTGGTTGTGATTGATTGACTGGTAGCTCAATGTTTCCCTTTTCAAACCACCTACATTGTGTTTTCATTAGTGGCTCTTTACATGCCCCCCCTTACAACCGAGGGTACGCATTTCTCCACCCTCCCTTCACCGTTTATTTTTTGCAGCATTTTTCCTAATGGCCATTCGGACTGCTGTGGGCGGATAGGTTTTTTTTTTTAATATGGGTATGCATGTCATTAACATTTTTAAAATTCATCATATTCCTACGCCTTTTTCTTTTCTCTTAAAAGAAAAAACCGTGAGTACAATATAGCTCTTGAAATTGTCTTCTTCGAAGGTTGCCCTCTTCTGAATTTTTGGGTCGATTTTTGACCCCAGAAATTTTCTGGAGGGCCGGTGTCATTTACAGAACTGCAAGTTGGTGAAAATTTAGTGACCTTTTGCAGTGGGTTCAAAGCTGCTGTTGTGGGAAACGGCCACAAGGAGGTAGCATTTCTCCATTCCCCAATCTGGGTACTAGGGCAACAGAGCCTTTCTGGAAGTCATTGCCCTAGGTTGTAAATTAGAATGGAATTTGCCAGGAGAAATCCCCATAAGTTTATGTCTCATTACTTCTTCTTGGTTTTTAAAATTTTTTTAATCTGGGTAAAGTTTAGAATATTGTTTGTCCTAGGTGTACACAATCTGGTCCATGTGTACATTATGCATGTCTATTAATGTACAGATCCTCTTCCCATGTAAAATATGACAGTGTTCCGTCGACCTCCCTGGCTATGTGTTCGGTCTTTTTGATACATGTATATAATATGTATTTGTATATGTATAGTAACACTGATCTTCATTTCTCAATTCCCCCCTCCTTTCCTTTTAGATGAGCATAGTTTGTTTTCTAAGCCTGTGAGTGTCTTTCTCTTTGCAAATATGTTCATCTGTGTCAGTTATTAGATAATGCCCTAAGTGATAATATAGGCTATAGGTCTTTTGCTTTCCGACCTGCTTCATGTTTTGTGATTATCTCCAGGCTCACGTATGGTGCCTCAAAGAGCAGTGCTTCCACGTTTTCCATGGCTCATATTGAATTGTGTACATGGACCACTTCTTCTTGGTGCATTCCTCTGTTGATGGACATTTTCGTTGCTTCCAAGTGTTGCCTATGGTAAATATTGCTGGAGTGCAGGATTGCCAGCCTGTGATTTTTGATTTTCATTTTCTCAGGTGATAGACCCAGCAGTGGGTATGATTGATTGACTGGTATGGTAGCTCAACGTTTACCTTTTCAAGGCACCTGAATTGTGCTTTCATTAGTGGCTCTTACCACGTCCCCCTTAGAATCGAGGGTACGCCTTTCTCCACAATCACGTCAGCATTTATTGTTTGCAGCATTTTTGTTGATGGCCATTCTGACTGGTGTGAGCTGATAGGTTTTTGTAATTTGGGTTTACATGTCTGTAAAAATTCCTACAATTCATCATTTTTCCACGCCTTTTTCTTTTCTGTTAAAAGAAAAAAGAAAAAAAGTGTGAGTATAATATACCTCTTCAAAGTTTCTTTTTGGAAGGTGGCACTCTAGAATTTTTTGGTCGATTTTCGACCTCAGTATTTTTTGGAGGGCCGGTGTGATTTACAGACCTGCAATTGGTGAATATTTAGTGACCTTTGCAGTGGGATTAAAGCTGCTGTTGTGGGAAACGGCCACTAGGATGCAGCATTTCTCCATTCCCAAATCTGGGTACTAGGGCAGCAGAGCCGTTCTGGAAGTTGTTTGCCTAGGTTTTAATTCTGGATGGAATGTGCCAGGAAAACCCCCCATAAGTTTATGTCTCATTACTCCTAGTTCGTTGTTTTCATGTTTTCAATTGGGGTAATGGTTAGAATGTTGCTTGTCCAAGGTGTACACACTCTGGTTCATCTACATATTCTATATACCTATTTATGTAGAGATCCTCTTCCCGTGTAAATTATTACAGAGTGTTCCGTAATCCTTCCTTGCTATATGGTCGGTCTTTTTGATATATGTAGATAATATGTATTTGTATACATATGGTAACGCTAATCTTCATTTATCCATCCCCCCCACCTTTCCTTTTAGATAAGCATAGTTTTTTTTAATAAGTCTGTGATTGACTTTCTCTGTGGAAATATGTTGATTTGTGTCAGTTCTTAGATAACGCCTATAAGTGATATCATAGGATATAGGACTTTTGCTTTCCGACTTACCTCATGTTCTGTGATTATCTCCAAGATCATCTATGGTGCCTCAAAGAGCAGTGTTTCATTGTTTTCCATGGCTAGTATTCATTGTGTACATGGACCACTTCTTCTTTATCCTTTCATCTGTTGATGGACATTGTGGTTGCTTCACTGTCTTGTCTATTGTGAATAAGGCTGCAGTGCAGCTTTTGCAGCCCGGGTCTTCTTCATTCTGGTCTTCTCAGGTGAGAGGCCCATGGGTGCGCCTGCTGGATTGAATGGTACCTCAATTTTTCCTTTGAAACGCAGCTCCTTTCTGTTCTCATTATTGGTAGTTAACCCCTTTACATCTCACCAGCAGCTGGAGGGTACACATTTCTCTAAAACCTCTTCAGCATTTATTGTTTGTAGACTTTTTGCCAATGGTCAGTCGACTGGTGTGAGTTGAAAACTTTTTGTAGATTAGATTGCATGAGTCTAATACTTCCTGAGGTTGAGCTTTTGTCCATTTTCCTGTTTTAAAAAAGAGAGTGAGGAAAACTTACCTCTTCATACTACCTTCTTGAAAATTTTGCCTGTTTTGAATTGTTTGTATCCATTCCCTACCTCAGCACAATTTTGAGGGCAGGTGTCCTTTACAGCCCTGAGTCCTTGTGAATGGTAAGTGACCATTAGCTGTGGGTTAAAAGCTGCTCTTGCGGGATTCGGCCACAAGGCGGCAGCATTTCTCCTTTACCAAATCTGGTTACTAGGGCAACAGAGCCTTACTGGAAGTGGTGTTCTAGGTTGTAAATTAGAATGGAATGTGCGAGGAAAAAGCCCTTTAAGTTTATGTCTCATTACTTCTTGTTGGTATTTTTAACTTAATTTTTATTTTTTATCACAGCAAGCTTGATTACAAGGTTTTGTTTGTTCTAGGTGTGCAAGATGGGGTTCTTTCACACATATACATATATCTATTCTTCTTCGGATCCTTGTCCCACGTAGGTTATGACACAATGTTGAGTAGTCTTCTCTTGGTATTGCGTAGGTCTTTGGTGATTATATATTTCACATGTGTTTGTATCTCTCTGTTAACCTCAATATGGTAATGTATCCAATCCTCACACCTTTCCATTTGGTGAACCCTAAGTTATTTTAATGAATCTATGATAGTGTTTCTCCGTGGAAATATCTCTGTTTGTATCATTTTTTAGGTAACACCTATATGTGATATGATAGGATATGTGTCTTTCGCTTTCTCACTTACTCCAAGTTGCGTGATTACTTCTAGGCTCATCTATGGTGCTGCAAATGGCATTGTTTCATTTTTTCACTAGCTCATAGTCCATCTGTACAGGTAGCAGTTCTTCTTTGTCCACCCATCTGTCGGTGGACTTTTTGGTTACTTCCATATCTTGGCTATTGTAATACTATGCCATGCAGATTTGCGTGCCTGTGTCCTTCCAATTCTGTCTTCTTAGTTTATAGGTCCAGGAATAGGTCTGCTGGATCCTATGGTAGCTCAATGTTTACCTTTTAAAGGCACCTCTATTCTGTTCTCCTTAGTGGCTCTTTCCAGGTTAGGTCCCACTTAAAGTGGAGGGTATGTATTTCTTCCCAGCACCCTCAGCATTTATTCTTTGTAGTTTTTGCGGATGGTTATTCTGAGTGGTGTGAGCTGATACCTCTTTGTGGCTGAATTTGCATGTGTCTCATAATGCGTTGAAATTGAGCTTTAAGACATGCCCTTTTTATTTTTCCAGCTGTGATTAGAGCTTATTTCTTCAATGTGTTTTCTTAAAGTATGTGTCACCCTTGGCAATATTTTGGCCATTATCTCCCTCAAGACATTTTGAGGGCAGGTTTCATTTACAGCCCTGCAGTACTTGTTCATATGAAGTGACCATTAGCTCAGGCTTTAAACCTGCTTTTGCAGGTAACGGCCAGAGAGCGGCAGCCTTTCTACGTTCCCCTTGCTGGTACTAGGGAAACAGACCTACCGGCCAGTGGTGTTCTTCGGTTATAAATTCGAGTGCAATGTGCCCGGATAAACCCACAAATGTTGATGTCTCCTTGCTTTTGTTTGTTTTTAAATTTAATTTATATTTATTATTAGAGTAATATTCCATTGTGTACGTGGACCACTTCTTCTTGGTGCATTCCTCGGTTGATGGACATTTTCATTGCTTCCGAGTGCTGGCTACGGTAAATCTTGCTGGTGTACAGGTTTGCCAGCCTGGGACTTTTTGATTCTCATTTTCTCAGGTGATAGGCCAAGCAGTGGTTGTGATTGATTGACTGGTAGCTCAATGTTTCCCTTTTCAAACCACCTACATTGTGTTTTCATTAGTGGCTCTTTACATGCCCCCCCTTACAACCGAGGGTACGCATTTCTCCACCCTCCCTTCACCGTTTATTTTTTGCAGCATTTTTCCTAATGGCCATTCGGACTGCTGTGGGCGGATAGGTTTTTTTTTTTAATATGGGTATGCATGTCATTAACATTTTTAAAATTCATCATATTCCTACGCCTTTTTCTTTTCTCTTAAAAGAAAAAACCGTGAGTACAATATAGCTCTTGAAATTGTCTTCTTCGAAGGTTGCCCTCTTCTGAATTTTTGGGTCGATTTTTGACCCCAGAAATTTTCTGGAGGGCCGGTGTCATTTACAGAACTGCAAGTTGGTGAAAATTTAGTGACCTTTTGCAGTGGGTTCAAAGCTGCTGTTGTGGGAAACGGCCACAAGGAGGTAGCATTTCTCCATTCCCCAATCTGGGTACTAGGGCAACAGAGCCTTTCTGGAAGTCATTGCCCTAGGTTGTAAATTAGAATGGAATTTGCCAGGAGAAATCCCCATAAGTTTATGTCTCATTACTTCTTCTTGGTTTTTAAAATTTTTTTAATCTGGGTAAAGTTTAGAATATTGTTTGTCCTAGGTGTACACAATCTGGTCCATGTGTACATTATGCATGTCTATTAATGTACAGATCCTCTTCCCATGTAAAATATGACAGTGTTCCGTCGACCTCCCTGGCTATGTGTTCGGTCTTTTTGATACATGTATATAATATGTATTTGTATATGTATAGTAACACTGATCTTCATTTCTCAATTCCCCCCTCCTTTCCTTTTAGATGAGCATAGTTTGTTTTCTAAGCCTGTGAGTGTCTTTCTCTTTGCAAATATGTTCATCTGTGTCAGTTATTAGATAATGCCCTAAGTGATAATATAGGCTATAGGTCTTTTGCTTTCCGACCTGCTTCATGTTTTGTGATTATCTCCAGGCTCACGTATGGTGCCTCAAAGAGCAGTGCTTCCACGTTTTCCATGGCTCATATTGAATTGTGTACATGGACCACTTCTTCTTGGTGCATTCCTCTGTTGATGGACATTTTCGTTGCTTCCAAGTGTTGCCTATGGTAAATATTGCTGGAGTGCAGGATTGCCAGCCTGTGATTTTTGATTTTCATTTTCTCAGGTGATAGACCCAGCAGTGGGTATGATTGATTGACTGGTATGGTAGCTCAACGTTTACCTTTTCAAGGCACCTGAATTGTGCTTTCATTAGTGGCTCTTACCACGTCCCCCTTAGAATCGAGGGTACGCCTTTCTCCACAATCACGTCAGCATTTATTGTTTGCAGCATTTTTGTTGATGGCCATTCTGACTGGTGTGAGCTGATAGGTTTTTGTAATTTGGGTTTACATGTCTGTAAAAATTCCTACAATTCATCATTTTTCCACGCCTTTTTCTTTTCTGTTAAAAGAAAAAAGAAAAAAAGTGTGAGTATAATATACCTCTTCAAAGTTTCTTTTTGGAAGGTGGCACTCTAGAATTTTTTGGTCGATTTTCGACCTCAGTATTTTTTGGAGGGCCGGTGTGATTTACAGACCTGCAATTGGTGAATATTTAGTGACCTCTGCAGTGGGATTAAAGCTGCTGTTGTGGGAAACGGCCACTAGGATGCAGCATTTCTCCATTCCCAAATCTGGGTTCTAGGGCAGCAGAGCCGTTCTGGAAGTTGTTTGCCTAGGTTTTAAATCTGGATGGAATGTGCCAGGAAAACCCCCCATAAGTTTATGTCTCATTACTCCTAGTTCGTTGTTTTCATGTTTTCAATTGGGGTAATGGTTAGAATGTTGCTTGTCCAAGGTGTACACACTCTGGTTCATCTACATATTCTATATACCTATTTATGTAGAGATCCTCTTCCCGTGTAAATTATTACAGAGTGTTCCGTAATCCTTCCTTGCTATATGGTCGGTCTTTTTGATATATGTAGATAATATGTATTTGTATACATATGGTAACGCTAATCTTCATTTATCCATCCCCCCCACCTTTCCTTTTAGATAAGCATAGTTTTTTTTAATAAGTCTGTGATTGACTTTCTCTGTGGAAATATGTTGATTTGTGTCAGTTCTTAGATAACGCCTATAAGTGATATCATAGGATATAGGACTTTTGCTTTCCGACTTACCTCATGTTCTGTGATTATCTCCAAGATCATCTATGGTGCCTCAAAGAGCAGTGTTTCATTGTTTTCCATGGCTAGTATTCATTGTGTACATGGACCACTTCTTCTTTATCCTTTCATCTGTTGATGGACATTGTGGTTGCTTCACTGTCTTGTCTATTGTGAATAAGGCTGCAGTGCAGCTTTTGCAGCCCGGGTCTTCTTCATTCTGGTCTTCTCAGGTGAGAGGCCCATGGGTGCGCCTGCTGGATTGAATGGTACCTCAATTTTTCCTTTGAAACGCAGCTCCTTTCTGTTCTCATTATTGGTAGTTAACCCCTTTACATCTCACCAGCAGCTGGAGGGTACACATTTCTCTAAAACCTCTTCAGCATTTATTGTTTGTAGACTTTTTGCCAATGGTCAGTCGACTGGTGTGAGTTGAAAACTTTTTGTAGATTAGATTGCATGAGTCTAATACTTCCTGAGGTTGAGCTTTTGTCCATTTTCCTGTTTTAAAAAAGAGAGTGAGGAAAACTTACCTCTTCATACTACCTTCTTGAAAATTTTGCCTGTTTTGAATTGTTTGTATCCATTCCCTACCTCAGCACAATTTTGAGGGCAGGTGTCCTTTACAGCCCTGAGTCCTTGTGAATGGTAAGTGACCATTAGCTGTGGGTTAAAAGCTGCTCTTGCGGGATTCGGCCACAAGGCGGCAGCATTTCTCCTTTACCAAATCTGGTTACTAGGGCAACAGAGCCTTACTGGAAGTGGTGTTCTAGGTTGTAAATTAGAATGGAATGTGCGAGGAAAAAGCCCTTTAAGTTTATGTCTCATTACTTCTTGTTGGTATTTTTAACTTAATTTTTATTTTTTATCACAGCAAGCTTGATTACAAGGTTTTGTTTGTTCTAGGTGTGCAAGATGGGGTTCTTTCACACATATACATATATCTATTCTTCTTCGGATCCTTGTCCCACGTAGGTTATGACACAATGTTGAGTAGTCTTCTCTTGGTATTGCGTAGGTCTTTGGTGATTATATATTTCACATGTGTTTGTATCTCTCTGTTAACCTCAATATGGTAATGTATCCAATCCTCACACCTTTCCATTTGGTGAACCCTAAGTTATTTTAATGAATCTATGATAGTGTTTCTCCGTGGAAATATCTCTGTTTGTATCATTTTTTAGGTAACACCTATATGTGATATGATAGGATATGTGTCTTTCGCTTTCTCACTTACTCCAAGTTGCGTGATTACTTCTAGGCTCATCTATGGTGCTGCAAATGGCATTGTTTCATTTTTTCACTAGCTCATAGTCCATCTGTACAGGTAGCAGTTCTTCTTTGTCCACCCATCTGTCGGTGGACTTTTTGGTTACTTCCATATCTTGGCTATTGTAATACTATGCCATGCAGATTTGCGTGCCTGTGTCCTTCCAATTCTGTCTTCTTAGTTTATAGGTCCAGGAATAGGTCTGCTGGATCCTATGGTAGCTCAATGTTTACCTTTTAAAGGCACCTCTATTCTGTTCTCCTTAGTGGCTCTTTCCAGGTTAGGTCCCACTTAAAGTGGAGGGTATGTATTTCTTCCCAGCACCCTCAGCATTTATTCTTTGTAGTTTTTGCGGATGGTTATTCTGAGTGGTGTGAGCTGATACCTCTTTGTGGCTGAATTTGCATGTGTCTCATAATGCGTTGAAATTGAGCTTTAAGACATGCCCTTTTTATTTTTCCAGCTGTGATTAGAGCTTATTTCTTCAATGTGTTTTCTTAAAGTATGTGTCACCCTTGGCAATATTTTGGCCATTATCTCCCTCAAGACATTTTGAGGGCAGGTTTCATTTACAGCCCTGCAGTACTTGTTCATATGAAGTGACCATTAGCTCAGGCTTTAAACCTGCTTTTGCAGGTAACGGCCAGAGAGCGGCAGCCTTTCTACGTTCCCCTTGCTGGTACTAGGGAAACAGACCTACCGGCCAGTGGTGTTCTTCGGTTATAAATTCGAGTGCAATGTGCCCGGATAAACCCACAAATGTTGATGTCTCCTTGCTTTTGTTTGTTTTTAAATTTAATTTATATTTATTATTAGAGTAATATTCCATTGTGTACGTGGACCACTTCTTCTTGGTGCATTCCTCGGTTGATGGACATTTTCATTGCTTCCGAGTGCTGGCTACGGTAAATCTTGCTGGCGTACAGGTTTGCCAGCCTGGGACTTTTTGATTCTCATTTTCTCAGGTGATAGGCCAAGCAGTGGTTGTGATTGATTGACTGGTAGCTCAATGTTTCCCTTTTCAAACCACCTACATTGTGTTTTCATTAGTGGCTCTTTACATGCCCCCCCTTACAACCGAGGGTACGCATTTCTCCACCCTCCCTTCACCGTTTATTTTTTGCAGCATTTTTCCTAATGGCCATTCGGACTGCTGTGGGCGGATAGGTTTTTTTTTTAATATGGGTATGCATGTCATTAACATTTTTAAAATTCATCATATTCCTACGCCTTTTTCTTTTCTCTTAAAAGAAAAAACCGTGAGTACAATATAGCTCTTGAAATTGTCTTCTTCGAAGGTTGCCCTCTTCTGAATTTTTGGGTCGATTTTTGACCCCAGAAATTTTCTGGAGGGCCGGTGTCATTTACAGAACTGCAAGTTGGTGAAAATTTAGTGACCTTTTGCAGTGGGTTCAAAGCTGCTGTTGTGGGAAACGGCCACAAGGAGGTAGCATTTCTCCATTCCCCAATCTGGGTACTAGGGCAACAGAGCCTTTCTGGAAGTCATTGCCCTAGGTTGTAAATTAGAATGGAATTTGCCAGGAGAAATCCCCATAAGTTTATGTCTCATTACTTCTTCTTGGTTTTTAAAATTTTTTTAATCTGGGTAAAGTTTAGAATATTGTTTGTCCTAGGTGTACACAATCTGGTCCATGTGTACATTATGCATGTCTATTAATGTACAGATCCTCTTCCCATGTAAAATATGACAGTGTTCCGTCGACCTCCCTGGCTATGTGTTCGGTCTTTTTGATACATGTATATAATATGTATTTGTATATGTATAGTAACACTGATCTTCATTTCTCAATTCCCCCCTCCTTTCCTTTTAGATGAGCATAGTTTGTTTTCTAAGCCTGTGAGTGTCTTTCTCTTTGCAAATATGTTCATCTGTGTCAGTTATTAGATAATGCCCTAAGTGATAATATAGGCTATAGGTCTTTTGCTTTCCGACCTGCTTCATGTTTTGTGATTATCTCCAGGCTCACGTATGGTGCCTCAAAGAGCAGTGCTTCCACGTTTTCCATGGCTCATATTGAATTGTGTACATGGACCACTTCTTCTTGGTGCATTCCTCTGTTGATGGACATTTTCGTTGCTTCCAAGTGTTGCCTATGGTAAATATTGCTGGAGTGCAGGATTGCCAGCCTGTGATTTTTGATTTTCATTTTCTCAGGTGATAGACCCAGCAGTGGGTATGATTGATTGACTGGTATGGTAGCTCAACGTTTACCTTTTCAAGGCACCTGAATTGTGCTTTCATTAGTGGCTCTTACCACGTCCCCCTTAGAATCGAGGGTACGCCTTTCTCCACAATCACGTCAGCATTTATTGTTTGCAGCATTTTTGTTGATGGCCATTCTGACTGGTGTGAGCTGATAGGTTTTTGTAATTTGGGTTTACATGTCTGTAAAAATTCCTACAATTCATCATTTTTCCACGCCTTTTTCTTTTCTGTTAAAAGAAAAAAGAAAAAAAGTGTGAGTATAATATACCTCTTCAAAGTTTCTTTTTGGAAGGTGGCACTCTAGAATTTTTTGGTCGATTTTCGACCTCAGTATTTTTTGGAGGGCCGGTGTGATTTACAGACCTGCAATTGGTGAATATTTAGTGACCTCTGCAGTGGGATTAAAGCTGCTGTTGTGGGAAACGGCCACTAGGATGCAGCATTTCTCCATTCCCAAATCTGGGTACTAGGGCAGCAGAGCCGTTCTGGAAGTTGTTTGCCTAGGTTTTAATTCTGGATGGAATGTGCCAGGAAAACCCCCCATAAGTTTATGTCTCATTACTCCTAGTTCGTTGTTTTCATGTTTTCAATTGGGGTAATGGTTAGAATGTTGCTTGTCCAAGGTGTACACACTCTGGTTCATCTACATATTCTATATACCTATTTATGTAGAGATCCTCTTCCCGTGTAAATTATTACAGAGTGTTCCGTAATCCTTCCTTGCTATATGGTCGGTCTTTTTGATATATGTAGATAATATGTATTTGTATACATATGGTAACGCTAATCTTCATTTATCCATCCCCCCCACCTTTCCTTTTAGATAAGCATAGTTTTTTTTAATAAGTCTGTGATTGACTTTCTCTGTGGAAATATGTTGATTTGTGTCAGTTCTTAGATAACGCCTATAAGTGATATCATAGGATATAGGACTTTTGCTTTCCGACTTACCTCATGTTCTGTGATTATCTCCAAGATCATCTATGGTGCCTCAAAGAGCAGTGTTTCATTGTTTTCCATGGCTAGTATTCATTGTGTACATGGACCACTTCTTCTTTATCCTTTCATCTGTTGATGGACATTGTGGTTGCTTCACTGTCTTGTCTATTGTGAATAAGGCTGCAGTGCAGCTTTTGCAGCCCGGGTCTTCTTCATTCTGGTCTTCTCAGGTGAGAGGCCCATGGGTGCGCCTGCTGGATTGAATGGTACCTCAATTTTTCCTTTGAAACGCAGCTCCTTTCTGTTCTCATTATTGGTAGTTAACCCCTTTACATCTCACCAGCAGCTGGAGGGTACACATTTCTCTAAAACCTCTTCAGCATTTATTGTTTGTAGACTTTTTGCCAATGGTCAGTCGACTGGTGTGAGTTGAAAACTTTTTGTAGATTAGATTGCATGAGTCTAATACTTCCTGAGGTTGAGCTTTTGTCCATTTTCCTGTTTTAAAAAAGAGAGTGAGGAAAACTTACCTCTTCATACTACCTTCTTGAAAATTTTGCCTGTTTTGAATTGTTTGTATCCATTCCCTACCTCAGCACAATTTTGAGGGCAGGTGTCCTTTACAGCCCTGAGTCCTTGTGAATGGTAAGTGACCATTAGCTGTGGGTTAAAAGCTGCTCTTGCGGGATTCGGCCACAAGGCGGCAGCATTTCTCCTTTACCAAATCTGGTTACTAGGGCAACAGAGCCTTACTGGAAGTGGTGTTCTAGGTTGTAAATTAGAATGGAATGTGCGAGGAAAAAGCCCTTTAAGTTTATGTCTCATTACTTCTTGTTGGTATTTTTAACTTAATTTTTATTTTTTATCACAGCAAGCTTGATTACAAGGTTTTGTTTGTTCTAGGTGTGCAAGATGGGGTTCTTTCACACATATACATATATCTATTCTTCTTCGGATCCTTGTCCCACGTAGGTTATGACACAATGTTGAGTAGTCTTCTCTTGGTATTGCGTAGGTCTTTGGTGATTATATATTTCACATGTGTTTGTATCTCTCTGTTAACCTCAATATGGTAATGTATCCAATCCTCACACCTTTCCATTTGGTGAACCCTAAGTTATTTTAGTGAATCTATGATAGTGTTTCTCCGTGGAAATATCTCTGTTTGTATCATTTTTTAGGTAACACCTATATGTGATATGATAGGATATGTGTCTTTCGCTTTCTCACTTACTCCAAGTTGCGTGATTACTTCTAGGCTCATCTATGGTGCTGCAAATGGCATTGTTTCATTTTTTCACTAGCTCATAGTCCATCTGTACAGGTAGCAGTTCTTCTTTGTCCACCCATCTGTCGGTGGACTTTTTGGTTACTTCCATATCTTGGCTATTGTAATACTATGCCATGCAGATTTGCGTGCCTGTGTCCTTCCAATTCTGTCTTCTTAGTTTATAGGTCCAGGAATAGGTCTGCTGGATCCTATGGTAGCTCAATGTTTACCTTTTAAAGGCACCTCTATTCTGTTCTCCTTAGTGGCTCTTTCCAGGTTAGGTCCCACTTAAAGTGGAGGGTATGTATTTCTTCCCAGCACCCTCAGCATTTATTCTTTGTAGTTTTTGCGGATGGTTATTCTGAGTGGTGTGAGCTGATACCTCTTTGTGGCTGAATTTGCATGTGTCTCATAATGCGTTGAAATTGAGCTTTAAGACATGCCCTTTTTATTTTTCCAGCTGTGATTAGAGCTTATTTCTTCAATGTGTTTTCTTAAAGTATGTGTCACCCTTGGCAATATTTTGGCCATTATCTCCCTCAAGACATTTTGAGGGCAGGTTTCATTTACAGCCCTGCAGTACTTGTTCATATGAAGTGACCATTAGCTCAGGCTTTAAACCTGCTTTTGCAGGTAACGGCCAGAGAGCGGCAGCCTTTCTACGTTCCCCTTGCTGGTACTAGGGAAACAGACCTACCGGCCAGTGGTGTTCTTCGGTTATAAATTCGAGTGCAATGTGCCCGGATAAACCCACAAATGTTGATGTCTCCTTGCTTTTGTTTGTTTTTAAATTTAATTTATATTTATTATTAGAGTAATATTCCATTGTGTACGTGGACCACTTCTTCTTGGTGCATTCCTCGGTTGATGGACATTTTCATTGCTTCCGAGTGCTGGCTACGGTAAATCTTGCTGGCGTACAGGTTTGCCAGCCTGGGACTTTTTGATTCTCATTTTCTCAGGTGATAGGCCAAGCAGTGGTTGTGATTGATTGACTGGTAGCTCAATGTTTCCCTTTTCAAACCACCTACATTGTGTTTTCATTAGTGGCTCTTTACATGCCCCCCCTTACAACCGAGGGTACGCATTTCTCCACCCTCCCTTCACCGTTTATTTTTTGCAGCATTTTTCCTAATGGCCATTCGGACTGCTGTGGGCGGATAGGTTTTTTTTTAATATGGGTATGCATGTCATTAACATTTTTTAAATTCATCATATTCCTACGCCTTTTTCTTTTCTCTTAAAAGAAAAAACCGTGAGTACAATATAGCTCTTGAAATTGTCTTCTTCGAAGGTTGCCCTCTTCTGAATTTTTGGGTCGATTTTTGACCCCAGAAATTTTCTGGAGGGCCGGTGTCATTTACAGAACTGCAAGTTGGTGAAAATTTAGTGACCTTTTGCAGTGGGTTCAAAGCTGCTGTTGTGGGAAACGGCCACAAGGAGGTAGCATTTCTCCATTCCCCAATCTGGGTACTAGGGCAACAGAGCCTTTCTGGAAGTCATTGCCCTAGGTTGTAAATTAGAATGGAATTTGCCAGGAGAAATCCCCATAAGTTTATGTCTCATTACTTCTTCTTGGTTTTTAAAATTTTTTTAATCTGGGTAAAGTTTAGAATATTGTTTGTCCTAGGTGTACACAATCTGGTCCATGTGTACATTATGCATGTCTATTAATGTACAGATCCTCTTCCCATGTAAAATATGACAGTGTTCCGTCGACCTCCCTGGCTATGTGTTCGGTCTTTTTGATACATGTATATAATATGTATTTGTATATGTATAGTAACACTGATCTTCATTTCTCAATTCCCCCCTCCTTTCCTTTTAGATGAGCATAGTTTGTTTTCTAAGCCTGTGAGTGTCTTTCTCTTTGCAAATATGTTCATCTGTGTCAGTTATTAGATAATGCCCTAAGTGATAATATAGGCTATAGGTCTTTTGCTTTCCGACCTGCTTCATGTTTTGTGATTATCTCCAGGCTCACGTATGGTGCCTCAAAGAGCAGTGCTTCCACGTTTTCCATGGCTCATATTGAATTGTGTACATGGACCACTTCTTCTTGGTGCATTCCTCTGTTGATGGACATTTTCGTTGCTTCCAAGTGTTGCCTATGGTAAATATTGCTGGAGTGCAGGATTGCCAGCCTGTGATTTTTGATTTTCATTTTCTCAGGTGATAGACCCAGCAGTGGGTATGATTGATTGACTGGTATGGTAGCTCAACGTTTACCTTTTCAAGGCACCTGAATTGTGCTTTCATTAGTGGCTCTTACCACGTCCCCCTTAGAATCGAGGGTACGCCTTTCTCCACAATCACGTCAGCATTTATTGTTTGCAGCATTTTTGTTGATGGCCATTCTGACTGGTGTGAGCTGATAGGTTTTTGTAATTTGGGTTTACATGTCTGTAAAAATTCCTACAATTCATCATTTTTCCACGCCTTTTTCTTTTCTGTTAAAAGAAAAAAGAAAAAAAGTGTGAGTATAATATACCTCTTCAAAGTTTCTTTTTGGAAGGTGGCACTCTAGAATTTTTTGGTCGATTTTCGACCTCAGTATTTTTTGGAGGGCCGGTGTGATTTACAGACCTGCAATTGGTGAATATTTAGTGACCTCTGCAGTGGGATTAAAGCTGCTGTTGTGGGAAACGGCCACTAGGATGCAGCATTTCTCCATTCCCAAATCTGGGTACTAGGGCAGCAGAGCCGTTCTGGAAGTTGTTTGCCTAGGTTTTAATTCTGGATGGAATGTGCCAGGAAAACCCCCCATAAGTTTATGTCTCATTACTCCTAGTTCGTTGTTTTCATGTTTTCAATTGGGGTAATGGTTAGAATGTTGCTTGTCCAAGGTGTACACACTCTGGTTCATCTACATATTCTATATACCTATTTATGTAGAGATCCTCTTCCCGTGTAAATTATTACAGAGTGTTCCGTAATCCTTCCTTGCTATATGGTCGGTCTTTTTGATATATGTAGATAATATGTATTTGTATACATATGGTAACGCTAATCTTCATTTATCCATCCCCCCCACCTTTCCTTTTAGATAAGCATAGTTTTTTTTAATAAGTCTGTGATTGACTTTCTCTGTGGAAATATGTTGATTTGTGTCAGTTCTTAGATAACGCCTATAAGTGATATCATAGGATATAGGACTTTTGCTTTCCGACTTACCTCATGTTCTGTGATTATCTCCAAGATCATCTATGGTGCCTCAAAGAGCAGTGTTTCATTGTTTTCCATGGCTAGTATTCATTGTGTACATGGACCACTTCTTCTTTATCCTTTCATCTGTTGATGGACATTGTGGTTGCTTCACTGTCTTGTCTATTGTGAATAAGGCTGCAGTGCAGCTTTTGCAGCCCGGGTCTTCTTCATTCTGGTCTTCTCAGGTGAGAGGCCCATGGGTGCGCCTGCTGGATTGAATGGTACCTCAATTTTTCCTTTGAAACGCAGCTCCTTTCTGTTCTCATTATTGGTAGTTAACCCCTTTACATCTCACCAGCAGCTGGAGGGTACACATTTCTCTAAAACCTCTTCAGCATTTATTGTTTGTAGACTTTTTGCCAATGGTCAGTCGACTGGTGTGAGTTGAAAACTTTTTGTAGATTAGATTGCATGAGTCTATTACTTCCTGAGGTTGAGCTTTTGTCCATTTTCCTGTTTTAAAAAAGAGAGTGAGGAAAACTTACCTCTTCATACTACCTTCTTGAAAATTTTGCCTGTTTTGAATTGTTTGTATCCATTCCCTACCTCAGCACAATTTTGAGGGCAGGTGTCCTTTACAGCCCTGAGTCCTTGTGAATGGTAAGTGACCATTAGCTGTGGGTTAAAAGCTGCTCTTGCGGGATTCGGCCACAAGGCGGCAGCATTTCTCCTTTACCAAATCTGGTTACTAGGGCAACAGAGCCTTACTGGAAGTGGTGTTCTAGGTTGTAAATTAGAATGGAATGTGCGAGGAAAAAGCCCTTTAAGTTTATGTCTCATTACTTCTTGTTGGTATTTTTAACTTAATTTTTATTTTTTATCACAGCAAGCTTGATTACAAGGTTTTGTTTGTTCTAGGTGTGCAAGATGGGGTTCTTTCACACATATACATATATCTATTCTTCTTCGGATCCTTGTCCCACGTAGGTTATGACACAATGTTGAGTAGTCTTCTCTTGGTATTGCGTAGGTCTTTGGTGATTATATATTTCACATGTGTTTGTATCTCTCTGTTAACCTCAATATGGTAATGTATCCAATCCTCACACCTTTCCATTTGGTGAACCCTAAGTTATTTTAATGAATCTATGATAGTGTTTCTCCGTGGAAATATCTCTGTTTGTATCATTTTTTAGGTAACACCTATATGTGATATGATAGGATATGTGTCTTTCGCTTTCTCACTTACTCCAAGTTGCGTGATTACTTCTAGGCTCATCTATGGTGCTGCAAATGGCATTGTTTCATTTTTTCACTAGCTCATAGTCCATCTGTACAGGTAGCAGTTCTTCTTTGTCCACCCATCTGTCGGTGGACTTTTTGGTTACTTCCATATCTTGGCTATTGTAATACTATGCCATGCAGATTTGCGTGCCTGTGTCCTTCCAATTCTGTCTTCTTAGTTTATAGGTCCAGGAATAGGTCTGCTGGATCCTATGGTAGCTCAATGTTTACCTTTTAAAGGCACCTCTATTCTGTTCTCCTTAGTGGCTCTTTCCAGGTTAGGTCCCACTTAAAGTGGAGGGTATGTATTTCTTCCCAGCACCCTCAGCATTTATTCTTTGTAGTTTTTGCGGATGGTTATTCTGAGTGGTGTGAGCTGATACCTCTTTGTGGCTGAATTTGCATGTGTCTCATAATGCGTTGAAATTGAGCTTTAAGACATGCCCTTTTTATTTTTCCAGCTGTGATTAGAGCTTATTTCTTCAATGTGTTTTCTTAAAGTATGTGTCACCCTTGGCAATATTTTGGCCATTATCTCCCTCAAGACATTTTGAGGGCAGGTTTCATTTACAGCCCTGCAGTACTTGTTCATATGAAGTGACCATTAGCTCAGGCTTTAAACCTGCTTTTGCAGGTAACGGCCAGAGAGCGGCAGCCTTTCTACGTTCCCCTTGCTGGTACTAGGGAAACAGACCTACCGGCCAGTGGTGTTCTTCGGTTATAAATTCGAGTGCAATGTGCCCGGATAAACCCACAAATGTTGATGTCTCCTTGCTTTTGTTTGTTTTTAAATTTAATTTATATTTATTATTAGAGTAATATTCCATTGTGTACGTGGACCACTTCTTCTTGGTGCATTCCTCGGTTGATGGACATTTTCATTGCTTCCGAGTGCTGGCTACGGTAAATCTTGCTGGCGTACAGGTTTGCCAGCCTGGGACTTTTTGATTCTCATTTTCTCAGGTGATAGGCCAAGCAGTGGTTGTGATTGATTGACTGGTAGCTCAATGTTTCCCTTTTCAAACCACCTACATTGTGTTTTCATTAGTGGCTCTTTACATGCCCCCCCTTACAACCGAGGGTACGCATTTCTCCACCCTCCCTTCACCGTTTATTTTTTGCAGCATTTTTCCTAATGGCCATTCGGACTGCTGTGGGCGGATAGGTTTTTTTTTTAATATGGGTATGCATGTCATTAACATTTTTAAAATTCATCATATTCCTACGCCTTTTTCTTTTCTCTTAAAAGAAAAAACCGTGAGTACAATATAGCTCTTGAAATTGTCTTCTTCGAAGGTTGCCCTCTTCTGAATTTTTGGGTCGATTTTTGACCCCAGAAATTTTCTGGAGGGCCGGTGTCATTTACAGAACTGCAAGTTGGTGAAAATTTAGTGACCTTTTGCAGTGGGTTCAAAGCTGCTGTTGTGGGAAACGGCCACAAGGAGGTAGCATTTCTCCATTCCCCAATCTGGGTACTAGGGCAACAGAGCCTTTCTGGAAGTCATTGCCCTAGGTTGTAAATTAGAATGGAATTTGCCAGGAGAAATCCCCATAAGTTTATGTCTCATTACTTCTTCTTGGTTTTTAAAATTTTTTTAATCTGGGTAAAGTTTAGAATATTGTTTGTCCTAGGTGTACACAATCTGGTCCATGTGTACATTATGCATGTCTATTAATGTACAGATCCTCTTCCCATGTAAAATATGACAGTGTTCCGTCGACCTCCCTGGCTATGTGTTCGGTCTTTTTGATACATGTATATAATATGTATTTGTATATGTATAGTAACACTGATCTTCATTTCTCAATTCCCCCCTCCTTTCCTTTTAGATGAGCATAGTTTGTTTTCTAAGCCTGTGAGTGTCTTTCTCTTTGCAAATATGTTCATCTGTGTCAGTTATTAGATAATGCCCTAAGTGATAATATAGGCTATAGGTCTTTTGCTTTCCGACCTGCTTCATGTTTTGTGATTATCTCCAGGCTCACGTATGGTGCCTCAAAGAGCAGTGCTTCCACGTTTTCCATGGCTCATATTGAATTGTGTACATGGACCACTTCTTCTTGGTGCATTCCTCTGTTGATGGACATTTTCGTTGCTTCCAAGTGTTGCCTATGGTAAATATTGCTGGAGTGCAGGATTGCCAGCCTGTGATTTTTGATTTTCATTTTCTCAGGTGATAGACCCAGCAGTGGGTATGATTGATTGACTGGTATGGTAGCTCAACGTTTACCTTTTCAAGGCACCTGAATTGTGCTTTCATTAGTGGCTCTTACCACGTCCCCCTTAGAATCGAGGGTACGCCTTTCTCCACAATCACGTCAGCATTTATTGTTTGCAGCATTTTTGTTGATGGCCATTCTGACTGGTGTGAGCTGATAGGTTTTTGTAATTTGGGTTTACATGTCTGTAAAAATTCCTACAATTCATCATTTTTCCACGCCTTTTTCTTTTCTGTTAAAAGAAAAAAGAAAAAAAGTGTGAGTATAATATACCTCTTCAAAGTTTCTTTTTGGAAGGTGGCACTCTAGAATTTTTTGGTCGATTTTCGACCTCAGTATTTTTTGGAGGGCCGGTGTGATTTACAGACCTGCAATTGGTGAATATTTAGTGACCTCTGCAGTGGGATTAAAGCTGCTGTTGTGGGAAACGGCCACTAGGATGCAGCATTTCTCCATTCCCAAATCTGGGTACTAGGGCAGCAGAGCCGTTCTGGAAGTTGTTTGCCTAGGTTTTAAATCTGGATGGAATGTGCCAGGAAAACCCCCCATAAGTTTATGTCTCATTACTCCTAGTTCGTTGTTTTCATGTTTTCAATTGGGGTAATGGTTAGAATGTTGCTTGTCCAAGGTGTACACACTCTGGTTCATCTACATATTCTATATACCTATTTATGTAGAGATCCTCTTCCCGTGTAAATTATTACAGAGTGTTCCGTAATCCTTCCTTGCTATATGGTCGGTCTTTTTGATATATGTAGATAATATGTATTTGTATACATATGGTAACGCTAATCTTCATTTATCCATCCCCCCCACCTTTCCTTTTAGATAAGCATAGTTTTTTTTAATAAGTCTGTGATTGACTTTCTCTGTGGAAATATGTTGATTTGTGTCAGTTCTTAGATAACGCCTATAAGTGATATCATAGGATATAGGACTTTTGCTTTCCGACTTACCTCATGTTCTGTGATTATCTCCAAGATCATCTATGGTGCCTCAAAGAGCAGTGTTTCATTGTTTTCCATGGCTAGTATTCATTGTGTACATGGACCACTTCTTCTTTATCCTTTCATCTGTTGATGGACATTGTGGTTGCTTCACTGTCTTGTCTATTGTGAATAAGGCTGCAGTGCAGCTTTTGCAGCCCGGGTCTTCTTCATTCTGGTCTTCTCAGGTGAGAGGCCCATGGGTGCACCTGCTGGATTGAATGGTACCTCAATTTTTCCTTTGAAACGCAGCTCCTTTCTGTTCTCATTATTGGTAGTTAACCCCTTTACATCTCACCAGCAGCTGGAGGGTACACATTTCTCTAAAACCTCTTCAGCATTTATTGTTTGTAGACTTTTTGCCAATGGTCAGTCGACTGGTGTGAGTTGAAAACTTTTTGTAGATTAGATTGCATGAGTCTAATACTTCCTGAGGTTGAGCTTTTGTCCATTTTCCTGTTTTAAAAAAGAGAGTGAGGAAAACTTACCTCTTCATACTACCTTCTTGAAAATTTTGCCTGTTTTGAATTGTTTGTATCCATTCCCTACCTCAGCACAATTTTGAGGGCAGGTGTCCTTTACAGCCCTGAGTCCTTGTGAATGGTAAGTGACCATTAGCTGTGGGTTAAAAGCTGCTCTTGCGGGATTCGGCCACAAGGCGGCAGCATTTCTCCTTTACCAAATCTGGTTACTAGGGCAACAGAGCCTTACTGGAAGTGGTGTTCTAGGTTGTAAATTAGAATGGAATGTGCGAGGAAAAAGCCCTTTAAGTTTATGTCTCATTACTTCTTGTTGGTATTTTTAACTTAATTTTTATTTTTTATCACAGCAAGCTTGATTACAAGGTTTTGTTTGTTCTAGGTGTGCAAGATGGGGTTCTTTCACACATATACATATATCTATTCTTCTTCGGATCCTTGTCCCACGTAAGTTATGACACAATGTTGAGTAGTCTTCTCTTGGTATTGCGTAGGTCTTTGGTGATTATATATTTCACATGTGTTTGTATCTCTCTGTTAACCTCAATATGGTAATGTATCCAATCCTCACACCTTTCCATTTGGTGAACCCTAAGTTATTTTAATGAATCTATGATAGTGTTTCTCCGTGGAAATATCTCTGTTTGTATCATTTTTTAGGTAACACCTATATGTGATATGATAGGATATGTGTCTTTCGCTTTCTCACTTACTCCAAGTTGCGTGATTACTTCTAGGCTCATCTATGGTGCTGCAAATGGCATTGTTTCATTTTTTCACTAGCTCATAGTCCATCTGTACAGGTAGCAGTTCTTCTTTGTCCACCCATCTGTCGGTGGACTTTTTGGTTACTTCCATATCTTGGCTATTGTAATACTATGCCATGCAGATTTGCGTGCCTGTGTCCTTCCAATTCTGTCTTCTTAGTTTATAGGTCCAGGAATAGGTCTGCTGGATCCTATGGTAGCTCAATGTTTACCTTTTAAAGGCACCTCTATTCTGTTCTCCTTAGTGGCTCTTTCCAGGTTAGGTCCCACTTAAAGTGGAGGGTATGTATTTCTTCCCAGCACCCTCAGCATTTATTCTTTGTAGTTTTTGCGGATGGTTATTCTGAGTGGTGTGAGCTGATACCTCTTTGTGGCTGAATTTGCATGTGTCTCATAATGCGTTGAAATTGAGCTTTAAGACATGCCCTTTTTATTTTTCCAGCTGTGATTAGAGCTTATTTCTTCAATGTGTTTTCTTAAAGTATGTGTCACCCTTGGCAATATTTTGGCCATTATCTCCCTCAAGACATTTTGAGGGCAGGTTTCATTTACAGCCCTGCAGTACTTGTTCATATGAAGTGACCATTAGCTCAGGCTTTAAACCTGCTTTTGCAGGTAACGGCCAGAGAGCGGCAGCCTTTCTACGTTCCCCTTGCTGGTACTAGGGAAACAGACCTACCGGCCAGTGGTGTTCTTCGGTTATAAATTCGAGTGCAATGTGCCCGGATAAACCCACAAATGTTGATGTCTCCTTGCTTTTGTTTGTTTTTAAATTTAATTTATATTTATTATTAGAGTAATATTCCATTGTGTACGTGGACCACTTCTTCTTGGTGCATTCCTCGGTTGATGGACATTTTCATTGCTTCCGAGTGCTGGCTACGGTAAATCTTGCTGGCGTACAGGTTTGCCAGCCTGGGACTTTTTGATTCTCATTTTCTCAGGTGATAGGCCAAGCAGTGGTTGTGATTGATTGACTGGTAGCTCAATGTTTCCCTTTTCAAACCACCTACATTGTGTTTTCATTAGTGGCTCTTTACATGCCCCCCCTTACAACCGAGGGTACGCATTTCTCCACCCTCCCTTCACCGTTTATTTTTTGCAGCATTTTTCCTAATGGCCATTCGGACTGCTGTGGGCGGATAGGTTTTTTTTTTTAATATGGGTATGCATGTCATTAACATTTTTAAAATTCATCATATTCCTACGCCTTTTTCTTTTCTCTTAAAAGAAAAAACCGTGAGTACAATATAGCTCTTGAAATTGTCTTCTTCGAAGGTTGCCCTCTTCTGAATTTTTGGGTCGATTTTTGACCCCAGAAATTTTCTGGAGGGCCGGTGTCATTTACAGAACTGCAAGTTGGTGAAAATTTAGTGACCTTTTGCAGTGGGTTCAAAGCTGCTGTTGTGGGAAACGGCCACAAGGAGGTAGCATTTCTCCATTCCCCAATCTGGGTACTAGGGCAACAGAGCCTTTCTGGAAGTCATTGCCCTAGGTTGTAAATTAGAATGGAATTTGCCAGGAGAAATCCCCATAAGTTTATGTCTCATTACTTCTTCTTGGTTTTTAAAATTTTTTTAATCTGGGTAAAGTTTAGAATATTGTTTGTCCTAGGTGTACACAATCTGGTCCATGTGTACATTATGCATGTCTATTAATGTACAGATCCTCTTCCCATGTAAAATATGACAGTGTTCCGTCGACCTCCCTGGCTATGTGTTCGGTCTTTTTGATACATGTATATAATATGTATTTGTATATGTATAGTAACACTGATCTTCATTTCTCAATTCCCCCCTCCTTTCCTTTTAGATGAGCATAGTTTGTTTTCTAAGCCTGTGAGTGTCTTTCTCTTTGCAAATATGTTCATCTGTGTCAGTTATTAGATAATGCCCTAAGTGATAATATAGGCTATAGGTCTTTTGCTTTCCGACCTGCTTCATGTTTTGTGATTATCTCCAGGCTCACGTATGGTGCCTCAAAGAGCAGTGCTTCCACGTTTTCCATGGCTCATATTGAATTGTGTACATGGACCACTTCTTCTTGGTGCATTCCTCTGTTGATGGACATTTTCGTTGCTTCCAAGTGTTGCCTATGGTAAATATTGCTGGAGTGCAGGATTGCCAGCCTGTGATTTTTGATTTTCATTTTCTCAGGTGATAGACCCAGCAGTGGGTATGATTGATTGACTGGTATGGTAGCTCAACGTTTACCTTTTCAAGGCACCTGAATTGTGCTTTCATTAGTGGCTCTTACCACGTCCCCCTTAGAATCGAGGGTACGCCTTTCTCCACAATCACGTCAGCATTTATTGTTTGCAGCATTTTTGTTGATGGCCATTCTGACTGGTGTGAGCTGATAGGTTTTTGTAATTTGGGTTTACATGTCTGTAAAAATTCCTACAATTCATCATTTTTCCACGCCTTTTTCTTTTCTGTTAAAAGAAAAAAGAAAAAAAGTGTGAGTATAATATACCTCTTCAAAGTTTCTTTTTGGAAGGTGGCACTCTAGAATTTTTTGGTCGATTTTCGACCTCAGTATTTTTTGGAGGGCCGGTGTGATTTACAGACCTGCAATTGGTGAATATTTAGTGACCTCTGCAGTGGGATTAAAGCTGCTGTTGTGGGAAACGGCCACTAGGATGCAGCATTTCTCCATTCCCAAATCTGGGTACTAGGGCAGCAGAGCCGTTCTGGAAGTTGTTTGCCTAGGTTTTAAATCTGGATGGAATGTGCCAGGAAAACCCCCCATAAGTTTATGTCTCATTACTCCTAGTTCGTTGTTTTCATGTTTTCAATTGGGGTAATGGTTAGAATGTTGCTTGTCCAAGGTGTACACACTCTGGTTCATCTACATATTCTATATACCTATTTATGTAGAGATCCTCTTCCCGTGTAAATTATTACAGAGTGTTCCGTAATCCTTCCTTGCTATATGGTCGGTCTTTTTGATATATGTAGATAATATGTATTTGTATACATATGGTAACGCTAATCTTCATTTATCCATCCCCCCCACCTTTCCTTTTAGATAAGCATAGTTTTTTTTAATAAGTCTGTGATTGACTTTCTCTGTGGAAATATGTTGATTTGTGTCAGTTCTTAGATAACGCCTATAAGTGATATCATAGGATATAGGACTTTTGCTTTCCGACTTACCTCATGTTCTGTGATTATCTCCAAGATCATCTATGGTGCCTCAAAGAGCAGTGTTTCATTGTTTTCCATGGCTAGTATTCATTGTGTACATGGACCACTTCTTCTTTATCCTTTCATCTGTTGATGGACATTGTGGTTGCTTCACTGTCTTGTCTATTGTGAATAAGGCTGCAGTGCAGCTTTTGCAGCCCGGGTCTTCTTCATTCTGGTCTTCTCAGGTGAGAGGCCCATGGGTGCGCCTGCTGGATTGAATGGTACCTCAATTTTTCCTTTGAAACGCAGCTCCTTTCTGTTCTCATTATTGGTAGTTAACCCCTTTACATCTCACCAGCAGCTGGAGGGTACACATTTCTCTAAAACCTCTTCAGCATTTATTGTTTGTAGACTTTTTGCCAATGGTCAGTCGACTGGTGTGAGTTGAAAACTTTTTGTAGATTAGATTGCATGAGTCTAATACTTCCTGAGGTTGAGCTTTTGTCCATTTTCCTGTTTTAAAAAAGAGAGTGAGGAAAACTTACCTCTTCATACTACCTTCTTGAAAATTTTGCCTGTTTTGAATTGTTTGTATCCATTCCCTACCTCAGCACAATTTTGAGGGCAGGTGTCCTTTACAGCCCTGAGTCCTTGTGAATGGTAAGTGACCATTAGCTGTGGGTTAAAAGCTGCTCTTGCGGGATTCGGCCACAAGGCGGCAGCATTTCTCCTTTACCAAATCTGGTTACTAGGGCAACAGAGCCTTACTGGAAGTGGTGTTCTAGGTTGTAAATTAGAATGGAATGTGCGAGGAAAAAGCCCTTTAAGTTTATGTCTCATTACTTCTTGTTGGTATTTTTAACTTAATTTTTATTTTTTATCACAGCAAGCTTGATTACAAGGTTTTGTTTGTTCTAGGTGTGCAAGATGGGGTTCTTTCACACATATACATATATCTATTCTTCTTCGGATCCTTGTCCCACGTAGGTTATGACACAATGTTGAGTAGTCTTCTCTTGGTATTGCGTAGGTCTTTGGTGATTATATATTTCACATGTGTTTGTATCTCTCTGTTAACCTCAATATGGTAATGTATCCAATCCTCACACCTTTCCATTTGGTGAACCCTAAGTTATTTTAATGAATCTATGATAGTGTTTCTCCGTGGAAATATCTCTGTTTGTATCATTTTTTAGGTAACACCTATATGTGATATGATAGGATATGTGTCTTTCGCTTTCTCACTTACTCCAAGTTGCGTGATTACTTCTAGGCTCATCTATGGTGCTGCAAATGGCATTGTTTCATTTTTTCACTAGCTCATAGTCCATCTGTACAGGTAGCAGTTCTTCTTTGTCCACCCATCTGTCGGTGGACTTTTTGGTTACTTCCATATCTTGGCTATTGTAATACTATGCCATGCAGATTTGCGTGCCTGTGTCCTTCCAATTCTGTCTTCTTAGTTTATAGGTCCAGGAATAGGTCTGCTGGATCCTATGGTAGCTCAATGTTTACCTTTTAAAGGCACCTCTATTCTGTTCTCCTTAGTGGCTCTTTCCAGGTTAGGTCCCACTTAAAGTGGAGGGTATGTATTTCTTCCCAGCACCCTCAGCATTTATTCTTTGTAGTTTTTGCGGATGGTTATTCTGAGTGGTGTGAGCTGATACCTCTTTGTGGCTGAATTTGCATGTGTCTCATAATGCGTTGAAATTGAGCTTTAAGACATGCCCTTTTTATTTTTCCAGCTGTGATTAGAGCTTATTTCTTCAATGTGTTTTCTTAAAGTATGTGTCACCCTTGGCAATATTTTGGCCATTATCTCCCTCAAGACATTTTGAGGGCAGGTTTCATTTACAGCCCTGCAGTACTTGTTCATATGAAGTGACCATTAGCTCAGGCTTTAAACCTGCTTTTGCAGGTAACGGCCAGAGAGCGGCAGCCTTTCTACGTTCCCCTTGCTGGTACTAGGGAAACAGACCTACCGGCCAGTGGTGTTCTTCGGTTATAAATTCGAGTGCAATGTGCCCGGATAAACCCACAAATGTTGATGTCTCCTTGCTTTTGTTTGTTTTTAAATTTAATTTATATTTATTATTAGAGTAATATTCCATTGTGTACGTGGACCACTTCTTCTTGGTGCATTCCTCGGTTGATGGACATTTTCATTGCTTCCGAGTGCTGGCTACGGTAAATCTTGCTGGTGTACAGGTTTGCCAGCCTGGGACTTTTTGATTCTCATTTTCTCAGGTGATAGGCCAAGCAGTGGTTGTGATTGATTGACTGGTAGCTCAATGTTTCCCTTTTCAAACCACCTACATTGTGTTTTCATTAGTGGCTCTTTACATGCCCCCCCTTACAACCGAGGGTACGCATTTCTCCACCCTCCCTTCACCGTTTATTTTTTGCAGCATTTTTCCTAATGGCCATTCGGACTGCTGTGGGCGGATAGGTTTTTTTTTTTAATATGGGTATGCATGTCATTAACATTTTTAAAATTCATCATATTCCTACGCCTTTTTCTTTTCTCTTAAAAGAAAAAACCGTGAGTACAATATAGCTCTTGAAATTGTCTTCTTCGAAGGTTGCCCTCTTCTGAATTTTTGGGTCGATTTTTGACCCCAGAAATTTTCTGGAGGGCCGGTGTCATTTACAGAACTGCAAGTTGGTGAAAATTTAGTGACCTTTTGCAGTGGGTTCAAAGCTGCTGTTGTGGGAAACGGCCACAAGGAGGTAGCATTTCTCCATTCCCCAATCTGGGTACTAGGGCAACAGAGCCTTTCTGGAAGTCATTGCCCTAGGTTGTAAATTAGAATGGAATTTGCCAGGAGAAATCCCCATAAGTTTATGTCTCATTACTTCTTCTTGGTTTTTAAAATTTTTTTAATCTGGGTAAAGTTTAGAATATTGTTTGTCCTAGGTGTACACAATCTGGTCCATGTGTACATTATGCATGTCTATTAATGTACAGATCCTCTTCCCATGTAAAATATGACAGTGTTCCGTCGACCTCCCTGGCTATGTGTTCGGTCTTTTTGATACATGTATATAATATGTATTTGTATATGTATAGTAACACTGATCTTCATTTCTCAATTCCCCCCTCCTTTCCTTTTAGATGAGCATAGTTTGTTTTCTAAGCCTGTGAGTGTCTTTCTCTTTGCAAATATGTTCATCTGTGTCAGTTATTAGATAATGCCCTAAGTGATAATATAGGCTATAGGTCTTTTGCTTTCCGACCTGCTTCATGTTTTGTGATTATCTCCAGGCTCACGTATGGTGCCTCAAAGAGCAGTGCTTCCACGTTTTCCATGGCTCATATTGAATTGTGTACATGGACCACTTCTTCTTGGTGCATTCCTCTGTTGATGGACATTTTCGTTGCTTCCAAGTGTTGCCTATGGTAAATATTGCTGGAGTGCAGGATTGCCAGCCTGTGATTTTTGATTTTCATTTTCTCAGGTGATAGACCCAGCAGTGGGTATGATTGATTGACTGGTATGGTAGCTCAACGTTTACCTTTTCAAGGCACCTGAATTGTGCTTTCATTAGTGGCTCTTACCACGTCCCCCTTAGAATCGAGGGTACGCCTTTCTCCACAATCACGTCAGCATTTATTGTTTGCAGCATTTTTGTTGATGGCCATTCTGACTGGTGTGAGCTGATAGGTTTTTGTAATTTGGGTTTACATGTCTGTAAAAATTCCTACAATTCATCATTTTTCCACGCCTTTTTCTTTTCTGTTAAAAGAAAAAAGAAAAAAAGTGTGAGTATAATATACCTCTTCAAAGTTTCTTTTTGGAAGGTGGCACTCTAGAATTTTTTGGTCGATTTTCGACCTCAGTATTTTTTGGAGGGCCGGTGTGATTTACAGACCTGCAATTGGTGAATATTTAGTGACCTCTGCAGTGGGATTAAAGCTGCTGTTGTGGGAAACGGCCACTAGGATGCAGCATTTCTCCATTCCCAAATCTGGGTACTAGGGCAGCAGAGCCGTTCTGGAAGTTGTTTGCCTAGGTTTTAAATCTGGATGGAATGTGCCAGGAAAACCCCCCATAAGTTTATGTCTCATTACTCCTAGTTCGTTGTTTTCATGTTTTCAATTGGGGTAATGGTTAGAATGTTGCTTGTCCAAGGTGTACACACTCTGGTTCATCTACATATTCTATATACCTATTTATGTAGAGATCCTCTTCCCGTGTAAATTATTACAGAGTGTTCCGTAATCCTTCCTTGCTATATGGTCGGTCTTTTTGATATATGTAGATAATATGTATTTGTATACATATGGTAACGCTAATCTTCATTTATCCATCCCCCCCACCTTTCCTTTTAGATAAGCATAGTTTTTTTTAATAAGTCTGTGATTGACTTTCTCTGTGGAAATATGTTGATTTGTGTCAGTTCTTAGATAACGCCTATAAGTGATATCATAGGATATAGGACTTTTGCTTTCCGACTTACCTCATGTTCTGTGATTATCTCCAAGATCATCTATGGTGCCTCAAAGAGCAGTGTTTCATTGTTTTCCATGGCTAGTATTCATTGTGTACATGGACCACTTCTTCTTTATCCTTTCATCTGTTGATGGACATTGTGGTTGCTTCACTGTCTTGTCTATTGTGAATAAGGCTGCAGTGCAGCTTTTGCAGCCCGGGTCTTCTTCATTCTGGTCTTCTCAGGTGAGAGGCCCATGGGTGCGCCTGCTGGATTGAATGGTACCTCAATTTTTCCTTTGAAACGCAGCTCCTTTCTGTTCTCATTATTGGTAGTTAACCCCTTTACATCTCACCAGCAGCTGGAGGGTACACATTTCTCTAAAACCTCTTCAGCATTTATTGTTTGTAGACTTTTTGCCAATGGTCAGTCGACTGGTGTGAGTTGAAAACTTTTTGTAGATTAGATTGCATGAGTCTAATACTTCCTGAGGTTGAGCTTTTGTCCATTTTCCTGTTTTAAAAAAGAGAGTGAGGAAAACTTACCTCTTCATACTACCTTCTTGAAAATTTTGCCTGTTTTGAATTGTTTGTATCCATTCCCTACCTCAGCACAATTTTGAGGGCAGGTGTCCTTTACAGCCCTGAGTCCTTGTGAATGGTAAGTGACCATTAGCTGTGGGTTAAAAGCTGCTCTTGCGGGATTCGGCCACAAGGCGGCAGCATTTCTCCTTTACCAAATCTGGTTACTAGGGCAACAGAGCCTTACTGGAAGTGGTGTTCTAGGTTGTAAATTAGAATGGAATGTGCGAGGAAAAAGCCCTTTAAGTTTATGTCTCATTACTTCTTGTTGGTATTTTTAACTTAATTTTTATTTTTTATCACAGCAAGCTTGATTACAAGGTTTTGTTTGTTCTAGGTGTGCAAGATGGGGTTCTTTCACACATATACATATATCTATTCTTCTTCGGATCCTTGTCCCACGTAGGTTATGACACAATGTTGAGTAGTCTTCTCTTGGTATTGCGTAGGTCTTTGGTGATTATATATTTCACATGTGTTTGTATCTCTCTGTTAACCTCAATATGGTAATGTATCCAATCCTCACACCTTTCCATTTGGTGAACCCTAAGTTATTTTAATGAATCTATGATAGTGTTTCTCCGTGGAAATATCTCTGTTTGTATCATTTTTTAGGTAACACCTATATGTGATATGATAGGATATGTGTCTTTCGCTTTCTCACTTACTCCAAGTTGCGTGATTACTTCTAGGCTCATCTATGGTGCTGCAAATGGCATTGTTTCATTTTTTCACTAGCTCATAGTCCATCTGTACAGGTAGCAGTTCTTCTTTGTCCACCCATCTGTCGGTGGACTTTTTGGTTACTTCCATATCTTGGCTATTGTAATACTATGCCATGCAGATTTGCGTGCCTGTGTCCTTCCAATTCTGTCTTCTTAGTTTATAGGTCCAGGAATAGGTCTGCTGGATCCTATGGTAGCTCAATGTTTACCTTTTAAAGGCACCTCTATTCTGTTCTCCTTAGTGGCTCTTTCCAGGTTAGGTCCCACTTAAAGTGGAGGGTATGTATTTCTTCCCAGCACCCTCAGCATTTATTCTTTGTAGTTTTTGCGGATGGTTATTCTGAGTGGTGTGAGCTGATACCTCTTTGTGGCTGAATTTGCATGTGTCTCATAATGCGTTGAAATTGAGCTTTAAGACATGCCCTTTTTATTTTTCCAGCTGTGATTAGAGCTTATTTCTTCAATGTGTTTTCTTAAAGTATGTGTCACCCTTGGCAATATTTTGGCCATTATCTCCCTCAAGACATTTTGAGGGCAGGTTTCATTTACAGCCCTGCAGTACTTGTTCATATGAAGTGACCATTAGCTCAGGCTTTAAACCTGCTTTTGCAGGTAACGGCCAGAGAGCGGCAGCCTTTCTACGTTCCCCTTGCTGGTACTAGGGAAACAGACCTACCGGCCAGTGGTGTTCTTCGGTTATAAATTCGAGTGCAATGTGCCCGGATAAACCCACAAATGTTGATGTCTCCTTGCTTTTGTTTGTTTTTAAATTTAATTTATATTTATTATTAGAGTAATATTCCATTGTGTACGTGGACCACTTCTTCTTGGTGCATTCCTCGGTTGATGGACATTTTCATTGCTTCCGAGTGCTGGCTACGGTAAATCTTGCTGGTGTACAGGTTTGCCAGCCTGGGACTTTTTGATTCTCATTTTCTCAGGTGATAGGCCAAGCAGTGGTTGTGATTGATTGACTGGTAGCTCAATGTTTCCCTTTTCAAACCACCTACATTGTGTTTTCATTAGTGGCTCTTTACATGCCCCCCCTTACAACCGAGGGTACGCATTTCTCCACCCTCCCTTCACCGTTTATTTTTTGCAGCATTTTTCCTAATGGCCATTCGGACTGCTGTGGGCTGATAGGTTTTTTTTTTAATATGGGTATGCATGTCATTAACATTTTTAAAATTCATCATATTCCTACGCCTTTTTCTTTTCTCTTAAAAGAAAAAACCGTGAGTACAATATAGCTCTTGAAATTGTCTTCTTCGAAGGTTGCCCTCTTCTGAATTTTTGGGTCGATTTTTGACCCCAGAAATTTTCTGGAGGGCCGGTGTCATTTACAGAACTGCAAGTTGGTGAAAATTTAGTGACCTTTTGCAGTGGGTTCAAAGCTGCTGTTGTGGGAAACGGCCACAAGGAGGTAGCATTTCTCCATTCCCCAATCTGGGTACTAGGGCAACAGAGCCTTTCTGGAAGTCATTGCCCTAGGTTGTAAATTAGAATGGAATTTGCCAGGAGAAATCCCCATAAGTTTATGTCTCATTACTTCTCCTTGGTTTTTAAAATTTTTTTAATCTGGGTAAAGTTTAGAATATTGTTTGTCCTAGGTGTACACAATCTGGTCCATGTGTACATTATGCATGTCTATTAATGTACAGATCCTCTTCCCATGTAAAATATGACAGTGTTCCGTCGACCTCCCTGGCTATGTGTTCGGTCTTTTTGATACATGTATATAATATGTATTTGTATATGTATAGTAACACTGATCTTCATTTCTCAATTCCCCCCTCCTTTCCTTTTAGATGAGCATAGTTTGTTTTCTAAGCCTGTGAGTGTCTTTCTCTTTGCAAATATGTTCATCTGTGTCAGTTATTAGATAATGCCCTAAGTGATAATATAGGCTATAGGTCTTTTGCTTTCCGACCTGCTTCATGTTTTGTGATTATCTCCAGGCTCACGTATGGTGCCTCAAAGAGCAGTGCTTCCACGTTTTCCATGGCTCATATTGAATTGTGTACATGGACCACTTCTTCTTGGTGCATTCCTCTGTTGATGGACATTTTCGTTGCTTCCAAGTGTTGCCTATGGTAAATATTGCTGGAGTGCAGGATTGCCAGCCTGTGATTTTTGATTTTCATTTTCTCAGGTGATAGACCCAGCAGTGGGTATGATTGATTGACTGGTATGGTAGCTCAACGTTTACCTTTTCAAGGCACCTGAATTGTGCTTTCATTAGTGGCTCTTACCACGTCCCCCTTAGAATCGAGGGTACGCCTTTCTCCACAATCACGTCAGCATTTATTGTTTGCAGCATTTTTGTTGATGGCCATTCTGACTGGTGTGAGCTGATAGGTTTTTGTAATTTGGGTTTACATGTCTGTAAAAATTCCTACAATTCATCATTTTTCCACGCCTTTTTCTTTTCTGTTAAAAGAAAAAAGAAAAAAAGTGTGAGTATAATATACCTCTTCAAAGTTTCTTTTTGGAAGGTGGCACTCTAGAATTTTTTGGTCGATTTTCGACCTCAGTATTTTTTGGAGGGCCGGTGTGATTTACAGACCTGCAATTGGTGAATATTTAGTGACCTCTGCAGTGGGATTAAAGCTGCTGTTGTGGGAAACGGCCACTAGGATGCAGCATTTCTCCATTCCCAAATCTGGGTACTAGGGCAGCAGAGCCGTTCTGGAAGTTGTTTGCCTAGGTTTTAAATCTGGATGGAATGTGCCAGGAAAACCCCCCATAAGTTTATGTCTCATTACTCCTAGTTCGTTGTTTTCATGTTTTCAATTGGGGTAATGGTTAGAATGTTGCTTGTCCAAGGTGTACACACTCTGGTTCATCTACATATTCTATATACCTATTTATGTAGAGATCCTCTTCCCGTGTAAATTATTACAGAGTGTTCCGTAATCCTTCCTTGCTATATGGTCGGTCTTTTTGATATATGTAGATAATATGTATTTGTATACATATGGTAACGCTAATCTTCATTTATCCATCCCCCCCACCTTTCCTTTTAGATAAGCATAGTTTTTTTTAATAAGTCTGTGATTGACTTTCTCTGTGGAAATATGTTGATTTGTGTCAGTTCTTAGATAACGCCTATAAGTGATATCATAGGATATAGGACTTTTGCTTTCCGACTTACCTCATGTTCTGTGATTATCTCCAAGATCATCTATGGTGCCTCAAAGAGCAGTGTTTCATTGTTTTCCATGGCTAGTATTCATTGTGTACATGGACCACTTCTTCTTTATCCTTTCATCTGTTGATGGACATTGTGGTTGCTTCACTGTCTTGTCTATTGTGAATAAGGCTGCAGTGCAGCTTTTGCAGCCCGGGTCTTCTTCATTCTGGTCTTCTCAGGTGAGAGGCCCATGGGTGCGCCTGCTGGATTGAATGGTACCTCAATTTTTCCTTTGAAACGCAGCTCCTTTCTGTTCTCATTATTGGTAGTTAACCCCTTTACATCTCACCAGCAGCTGGAGGGTACACATTTCTCTAAAACCTCTTCAGCATTTATTGTTTGTAGACTTTTTGCCAATGGTCAGTCGACTGGTGTGAGTTGAAAACTTTTTGTAGATTAGATTGCATGAGTCTAATACTTCCTGAGGTTGAGCTTTTGTCCATTTTCCTGTTTTAAAAAAGAGAGTGAGGAAAACTTACCTCTTCATACTACCTTCTTGAAAATTTTGCCTGTTTTGAATTGTTTGTATCCATTCCCTACCTCAGCACAATTTTGAGGGCAGGTGTCCTTTACAGCCCTGAGTCCTTGTGAATGGTAAGTGACCATTAGCTGTGGGTTAAAAGCTGCTCTTGCGGGATTCGGCCACAAGGCGGCAGCATTTCTCCTTTACCAAATCTGGTTACTAGGGCAACAGAGCCTTACTGGAAGTGGTGTTCTAGGTTGTAAATTAGAATGGAATGTGCGAGGAAAAAGCCCTTTAAGTTTATGTCTCATTACTTCTTGTTGGTATTTTTAACTTAATTTTTATTTTTTATCACAGCAAGCTTGATTACAAGG